>NW_024060219.1:120284-152784 GCF_016432855.1 Salvelinus namaycush
AACCCATTTACACTGGTAGTCTACTGCAGAAACCCATTTACACTGGTAGTCTACTGCAGAAACCCATTTACACTGGTAGTCTACTGCAGAAACCCATTTACACTGGCAGTCTACTGCAGAAACCAATTTACACTGGTAGTCTACTGTAGAAACCCATTTACACTGGTAGTCTACTGCAGAAACCAATTTACACTGGTAGTCTACTGCAGAAACCCATTTACACTGGTAGTCTACTGCAGAAACCCATTTACACTGGTAGTCTACTGCAGAAACCCATTTACACTGGTAGGTTACTGTAGAAAGCCATTTACACTGGTAGTCTACTGCAGAAACCCATTTACACTGGTAGTCTACTGCAGAAACCCATTTACACTGGTAGTCTACTGCAGAAACCCATTTACACTGGTAGTCTACTGCAGAAACCCATTTACACTGGTAGGTTACTGTAGAAAGCCATTTACACTGGTAGTCTACTGCAGAAACCCATTTACACTGGTAATCTACTGCAGAAACCCATTTACACTGGTAATCTACTGCAGAAACCCATTTACACTGGTAGTCTACTGCAGAAACCCATTTACACTGGTAATCTACTGCAGAAACCCATTTACACTGGCAGCCTACTGCAGAAACCCATTTACACTGGTAATCTAATGCAGAAACCCATTTACACTGGCAGTCTACTGTAGAAACCCATTTACACTGGTAGTCTACTGCAGAAACCCATTTACACTGGTAGGTTACTGCAGAAACCCATTTACACTGGTAGTCTACTGCAGAAACCCATTTACACTGGCAGTCTACTGCAGAAACCCATTTACACTGGCAGTCTACTGTAGAAACCCATTTACACTGGAAGGTTACTGCAGAAACCCATTTACACTGGTAGTCTACTGTAGAAACCCATTTACACTGGTAGTCTACTGCAGAAACCCATTTACACTGGTAGTCTACTGTAGAAACCCATTTACACTGGTAGTCTACTGCAGAAACCCATTTACACTGGTAGTCTACTGCAGAAACCCATTTACACTGGTAGTCTACTGCAGAAACCCATTTACACTGGTAGTCTACTGCAGAAACCCATTTACACTGGTAGTCTACTGCAGAAACCCATTTACACTGGTAGTCTACTGCAGAAACCCATTTACACTGGTAGTCTACTGCAGAAACCCATTTTCACTGGCAGTCTACTGCAGAAACCCATTTACACTGGCAGTCTACTGTAGAAACCCATTTACACTGGAAGGTTACTGCAGAAACCCATTTACACCGGTAGTCTCCTGCAGAAACCCATTTACACTGGTAGTCTACTGTAGAAACCCATTTACACTGGTAGTCTACTGCAGAAACCCATTTACACTGGTAGTCTACTGCAGAAACCCATTTACACTGTTAGTCTACTGCAGAAACCCATTTACACTGGTAGTCTACTGTAGAAACCCATTTACACTGGTAGTCTACTGCAGAAACCAATTTACACTGGTAGTCTACTGCAGAAACCCATTTACACTGGTAGTCTACTGCAGAAACCCATTTACACTGGTAGTCTACTGCAGAAACCCATTTACACTGGTAGTCTACTGCAGAAACCCATTTACACTGGTAGTCTACTGCAGAAACCCATTTACACTGGTAGTCTACTGCAGAAACCCATTTACACTGGCAGTCTACTGCAGAAACCAATTTGCACTGGTAGTCTACTGTAGAAACCCATTTACACTGGTAGTCTACTGCAGAAACCAATTTACACTGGTAGTCTACTGCAGAAACCCATTTACACTGGTAGTCTACTGCAGAAACCCATTTACACTGGTAGTCTACTGCAGAAACCCATTTACACTGGTAGGTTACTGTAGAAAGCCATTTACACTGGTAGTCTACTGCAGAAACCCATTTACACTGGTAGTCTACTGCAGAAACCCATTTACACTGGTAGGTTACTGCAGAAACCCATTTACACTGGTAGTCTACTGCAGAAACCCATTTACACTGGTAGTCTACTGCAGAAACCCATTTACACTGGTAGTCTACTGCAGAAACCCATTTACACTGGTAGTCTACTGCAGAAACCCATTTACACTGGTAGTCTACTGCAGAAACCCATTTACACTGGTAGTCTACTGCAGAAACCCATTTACACTGGTAGTCTACTGCAGAAACCCATTTACACTGGTAGGTTACTGCAGAAACCCATTTACACTGGTAGTCTACTACAGAAACCCATTTACACTTGTAGTCTACTGCAGAAACCCATTTACACTGGTAGTCTACTGCAGAAACCCATTTACACTGGTAGTCTACTGCAGAAACCCATTTACACTGGTAGTCTACTGTAGAAACCCATTTACACTGGCAGTCTACTGTAGAAACCCATTTACACTGGTAGTCTACTGCAGAAACCCATTTACACTGGTAGTCTACTGCAGAAACCCATTTACACTGGTAGTCTACTGCAGAAACCCATTTACACTGGTAGTCTACTGCAGAAACCCATTTACACTGGCAGTCTATTGCAGAAATACTAATAAACTAAATTCCTGTGCAGCGAGCTATGACCGACCAACCTCGAAGATTAATGTAATCGGAATGGTAATCTGACTTTTGGATTGGTTAATCTCTAATAAATTATGTTTGTCTGGAAACTATATGTATGAAAAGGTTACCTGGGAATAAAAAGCGTAGTGTATAAACATAGTTAATTAAATGACATATGTCTACTGTACCAACCACTGCCTCCCCCGATGGCCTTTTCCCCGAAGTCTCTGATTATTAAAACTGAAAGTAATAACATTTTAGCTAAAGATCCAACCTACCCCGAATGTATAATCTCACAGAAGATTGTTTTACCTGGTTAGAATTCAATGATGAAATATCCCTATGTGTACAGTGTGTGCTCTTTAACCCCTAATGCGTCATATGGTGTTTGACCTTTCACCCCCAGTGCTTCATAAGGTGTTTGACCTTTCACCCCCAGTGCTTCATAAGGTGTTTGACCTTTCACCCCCAGTGCTTCATAAGGTGTTTGACCTTTCACCCCCAGTGCTTCATAAGGTGTTTGACCTTTCACCCCCAGTGCTTCATATGGTGTTTGACCTTTCACCCCCAGTGCTTCATAAGGTGTTTGACCTTTCACCCCCAGTGCTTCATAAGGTGTTTGACCTTTCACCCCCAGTGCTTCATAAGGTGTTTGACCTTTCACCCCCAGTGCTTCGTAAGGTGTTTGACCTTTCACCCCCAGTGCTTCATAAGGTGTTTGACCTTTCACCCCCAGTGCTTCATAAGGTGTTTGACCTTTCACCCCCAGTGCTTCATATGGTGTTTGACCTTTCACCCCCAGTGCTTCATAAGGTGTTTGACCTTTCACCCCCAGTGCTTCATAAGGTGTTTGACCTTTCACCCCCAGTGCTTCATAAGGTGTTTGACCTTTCACCCCCAGTGCTTCGTAAGGTGTTTGACCTTTCACCCCCAGTGCTTCGTAAGGTGTTTGACCTTTCACCCCTCGTGCTTCGTAAGGCGTTTGACCTTTCACCCCCAGTGATTCATAAGGTGTTTGACCTTTCACCCCCAGTGCTTCATAAGGTGTTTGACCTTTCACCCCCAGTGCTTCATAAGGTGTTTGACCTTTCACCCCCAGTGCTTCATAAGGTGTTTGACCTTTCACCCCCAGTGCTTCATAAGGTGTTTGACCTTTCACCCCCAGTGCTTCATATGGTGTTTGACCTTTCACCCCCAGTGCTTCATAAGGTGTTTGACCTTTCACCCCCAGTGCTTCATAAGGTGTTTGACCTTTCACCCCCAGTGCTTCATAAGGTGTTTGACCTTTCACCCCCAGTGCTTCATAAGGTGTTTGACCTTTCACCCCCAGTGCTTCATAAGGTGTTTGACCTTTCACCCCCAGTGCTTCATAAGGTGTTTGACCTTTCACCCCCAGTGCTTCATATGGTGTTTGACCTTTCACCCGCAGTGCTTCATAAGGTGTTTGACCTTTCACCCCCAGTGCTTCATAAGGTGTTTGACCTTTCACCCCCAGTGCTTCATAAGGTGTTTGACCTTTCACCCCCAGTGCTTCGTAAGGTGTTTGACCTTTCACCCCCAGTGCTTCATAAGGTGTTTGACCTTTCACCCCCAGTGCTTCATAAGGTGTTTGACCTTTCACCCCCAGTGCTTCATATGGTGTTTGACCTTTCACCCCCAGTGCTTCATAAGGTTTTTGACCTTTCACCCCCAGTGCTTCATAAGGTGTTTGACCTTTCACCCCCAGTGCTTCATAAGGTGTTTGACCTTTCACCCCCAGTGCTTCGTAAGGTGTTTGACCTTTCACCCCCAGTGCTTCGTAAGGTGTTTGACCTTTCACCCCTAGTGCTTCGTAAGGCGTTTGACCTTTCACCCCCAGTGATTCATAAGGTGTTTGACCTTTCACCCCCAGTGCTTCATAAGGTGTTTGACCTTTCACCCCCAGTGCTTCATAAGGTGTTTGACCTTTCACCCCCAGTGCTTCATAAGGTGTTTGACCTTTCACCCCAAGTTCTTCAACAGGTGTTTGTAGGGTTGTTAATGAACCTTGTGGTCATAGTGAGGTCTTGGTGACGCTCTGCCTAATTTACATGGGAACGGGGTTTGGGTCATGTCCCCCAAATATTAGAAAGAGACAATATTGCCCCCCCCCCCCCCGAGTGGTGCAGTGGTCTAAGGCGCAGCATCTCAGTGCTAGAGGTGTCACTACAGACCCTGGTTCGATTCCAGGCTGTATTACAACCGGCCGTGATTGGGAGTCCCATAGGGTGGCGTACTATTGGCTCGGTGTCGTCCGGGGTTAGGGTTTGGCTGGGGTATGCTGTCATTGTAAATAAGAGTTTGTTCTTAACTGACTTACCTAGTTGAAACAAGGTTAAATAAAACATTTTAAATATGTCCGACATCCTGGTTAGAACATTCCTGAAATCAGGAGGGAATAAGCGGGAAATCCAAAACACTAAAACCATGATTTCTGAAATACTGGGGAATTTTGGAAAAGTTTTTATAATTTTTTTTTGCAACCTAATGTTGAAGTGAAACCACAGAGTTCTCTCAGAGCCTTCCTTATAGAATAGTAATCCAGTATATCGCTATACTACATGACTTAGTGCAGCTGGACTGGGAGGAGAGAGGTGTTTAAATATTAACTACTGCTGAAAGGCAGCAGGAGGAATCACAACACTAATTAACTGTCCCCCTAACGAGGGCAGGGGTTAGAGGTCAGAGGGTAGGTCGTGTCAGGACACCTGGGTCACAGAAAGACAGGAAGAGGGAACTAAAAAGAGAGAGTTTAGGTTTGTAGAAAGCATCTTAGGTGTGTGTTGATAATGATCATACTACAGCAGGATAAATTATTAGGGGTTCAACATCTTAGGTGTGTGTTGATAATGATCATACTACAGTAGGATAAATTATTAGGGGTTCACCATCTTAGGTGTGTGTTGATAATGATCATACTACAGCAGGATAAATTATTAGGGGTTCAACATCTTAGGTGTGTGTTGATAATGATCATACTACAGTAGGATAAATTATTAGGGGTTCAACATCTTAGGTGTGTGTTGATAATGATCATACTACAGTAGGATAAATTATTAGGGGTTCAACATCTTAGGTGTGTGTTGATAATGATCATACTACAGCAGGGTAAATTATTAGGGGTTCACCATCTTAGGTGTGTGTTGATAATGATCATACTACAGCAGGATAAATTATTAGGGGTTCAACATCTTAGGTGTGTGTTGATAATGATCATACTACAGCAGGATAAATTATTAGGGGTTCAACATCTTAGGTGTGTGTTGATAATGATCATACTACAGCAGGGTAAATTATTAGGGGTTCAACATCTTAGGTGTGTGTTGATAATGATCATACTACAGCAGGATAAATTATTAGGGGTTCAACATCTTAGGTGTGTGTTGATAATGATCATACTACAGCAGGATAAATTATTAGGGGTTCAACATCTTAGGTGTGTGTTGATAATGATCATACTACAGCAGGGTAAATTATTAGGGGTTCAACATCTTAGGTGTGTGTTGATAATGATCATACTACAGCAGGATAAATTATAAGGGGTTCAACTGGGTTTCTTTGTTATCAAATTAAAACAAATTAGTTGGTTATTTAAAACCTTATATCATATATTTTACAAATCTGCTTTGTTTATTCTAGAATACTGTTTTCACGTATCCCCCCATTTTTCCCCCACATTCTCTCTCCCCTCCTTCTCCCCCTCCCCCACATTCTCTCTCCCCTCCTTCTCCCCCTCCCCCATATTCTCTCTCCCCTCCTTCTCCCCCTCCCCCATATTCTCTCTCCCCTCCTTCTCCCCCTCCCCCATATTCTCTCTCCCCTCCTTCTCACCATATTCTCTCTCCCCTCCTTCTCACCATATTCTCTCTCCCCTCCTTCTCCCCCTCCCCCATATTCTCTCTCCCCTCCTTTCCCTCCTTCTCCCCCATCTTACCTCTCTCCCCTCCTTCGCCCTCTCTCCCCTCCTTCGCCCTCTCTCCCCTCCCTTCCCTCCTTCTCCCCCATCTTACCTCTCTTCCCTTCTCCCCCTCCCTCCCCTCCTTCTCCCCATATTCTCTCCCCTCCTCCTTCTCCCCCTCTCTCCCCTCCTTCTCCCCCCTCCTTCTCCCCCTCAGTGGGTACCAGGTGGTGGTAGAAGAGGAGAGGCCTCGGAGGGCGAGGAGGGGTGCGGTTGAGATTCTCCGCTGTTACCCTGTCCCCATCCACTTCCAGAACTCCACAGTCCTCAACTCCGGGTACTACTTCACAGCTGAGTTCCCCGCCGTGGGGCTACAGGCTACTCAACCCTTCACTGTGGGAGACAACAAGACCTACGGTGGATACTGGAACGCCCCCCTACTGCCACAGAAGAGCTACAGCATCTACTACCAGGCTGTCAGCACGGCTAACGGGGTGGGTACCTCTACTAGGGATATTAAGGTATTGGTGTGGGTGTTAATGGTAGTTTTAGTGGTATTATGGTAATGGTTATTGGAACGCCCCCCTACTGACCCAGAAGAGCTATAGCATCTACTACCAGGATGTCAGCACAGCTAATGGGGTGGGTACCTCTACCAGGGATATTAAGGTATTGGTGTGGGTGTTAATGGTAGTTCTAGTGGTATTATGGTAATGTTACTGGAATGCCCCCCTACTGACCCAGAAGAGCTACAGCAAATACTACCAGGCTGTCAGCACGGCTAACGGGGTTGGGACCAGTGGTAGCATCCACTCACTCACTCAAACACATACAGTTGAAGTCGGAAGTTTACATACACCTTAGCCAAATACATTTAAACTCAGTTTTTCACAATTTCTGACATTTAACCCTTGTAAAAATTCCCCTGTCTTAGGTCAGTTAGGATCACCACTTTATTTTCAGAATGTGAAATGTCAGAATAATAGTAGAGAGAATGATTTATTTCAGCTTTTATTTCTTTCATCACATTCCCAGTGGGTCAGAAGTATTTGGACACTCAATTAGTATTTGGTAGCATTGCTTTTAAATTGTTTACCTTGGGGCAAACGTTTCAAGCTTCCCAAAATAAGTTGGGTGAATTTTGGCCCATTCCTCCTGGCAGAACTGGTGTAACTGAATCAGGTTTGTAGGCCTCCTTGCTCGCACACGCTTTTTCAGTTCTGCCCACACATTTTCTATAGGATGAGGTCAGGGCTTTGTGATGGCCACTCTAATACCTTGTCTTTGTTGTCCTTAAGCCATTTTGCCACAACTTTGGAAGTATGCTTGGGGTCATTGTCCATTTGTAAGGCCCATTTGTGACCGAGCTTTAACTTCCTGCCTGATGTTTTGAGATGTTGAGAAAGCTGTCATCAAGGAAAGGGGTGGCTACTTTGAATAATATAAAATATTAAATAGATTTTGATTTGTTTAACACTTTTTTGGTTACTACATGATTCCATATGTGTTATTTCATAGTTCTGATGTCTTCACTATTATTCTACAATGTAGAAAAACCCTTGAACAAGTAGGTGTGTCCAAACTTTTGACTGGTACTGTACATACACACATCCCGGGAAGTCACCTCTGTTTCCCCAGAAGAGCTACAGTTTTAACTTTGGGGTTGTTTGTGTCCCACAGTACTGTGTTATCCCACTGAGCTGAAAGCTAGGCATTAGCTTGGGGAGTTAACTCTAGTCTTCAGGTCTTGAGCAAAGCTAGTCGTCATGGGAGCTAGTCGTCATTGGAGCTAGTCGTCATGGGAGCTAGTCGTCATGGGAGCTTGGTTCACACAAGTCTCAAAATGCCCAGATTGAGAAATGTTCTGTTGAAAGCCTTTCCACATAGTACTTTTACATCAAACAGTAAAACTTCTGATGTTTTATTTACAGTCTAAATGATAGACTGACTAGAGGGACTGGTCCTAGACTAAAATACTATGTCCCCAAACTGAGACACTAACACAGAGAGACACACACACAGTCTATCTGCTCACTATCATCTGTTACAGGGCTGGGTTACTGCTACAGGGCTGGGTTACTGTTACAGGGCTGGGTTACTGCTACAGGCTGGTTACTGTTACAGGGCGGGTTTACTGTGGGTTGTTCGTTACAGGGCTGGGTTACTGCTACAGGCGGGTTACTGTTACAGGGCTGGGTTACGCTCTACAGGGCTGGGTTACTGTTACAGGGCTGGGTTACTGCTACAGGTGCTGGGTTACTGTTACAGGGCTGGGTTACTGCTACAGGGCTGGGTTACTGTTACAGGTGTGGTTACTGCTACAGGCTGGTTACTGCTACAGGGCTGGGTTACTGTTACAGCGCTGGGTTACTGTTACAGGGCTGGGTTACTGCTACAGGGCTGGGTTACTGCTACATGGCTGGGTTACTGTTACAGGGCTGGGTTACTGTCAGGCTGGGTTACTGTTACAGGGCTGGGTTATGCTCTACATGGCTGGGTTACTGCTACAGGGCTGGGTTACTGTTACAGGGCTGAGTTACTGCTACAGGGCTGGGTTAGAGCTACAGGGCTGGTTACGCTTACTGCGGGTTACTGCTACAGGGCTGGGTTACTGCTACAGGGCTGGGTTACTGCTACAGGGCTGGTGTATGGCTGGGTTACTGCTACAGGGCTGGGTTACTGTTACAGGGCTGAGTTACTGCTACAGGGCTGGGTTAGAGCTACGGGCTGGGTTACTGCTACAGGGCTGGTTACGTTACGGGTGGGTACTGTTACATGGCTGGGTTACTGCTACAGGGCTGGGTTACTGCTACATGGCTGGGTTACTGCTACAGGGCTGGGTTACTGCTACATGGCTGGGTTACTGCTACAGGGCTGGGATGCTACAGGTGGGTTATGCTCAGGGCTGGGTTACGTGTTACAGGGCTGGGTTACTGCTACAGGACTGGGTTACTGTTACAGGGCTGGGTTACTGTTACAGGGCTGGGTTACTGCTACAGGGCTGGGTTACTGTTACAGGGCTGGGTTACTGCTACAGGGCTGGGTTACTGCTACAGGGCTGGGTTACTGTTACAGGGCTGGGTTACTGCTACATGGCTGGGTTACTGCTACAGGGCTGGGTTACTGCTACATGGCTGGGTTACTGCTACAGGGCTGGGTTACTGCTACAGGGCTGGTTGACTGCTACAGGGCTGGGTTACTGGTACAGGGCTGGGTTACTGCTACAGGGCTGGGTTACTGCTACAGGGCCGGGTTACTGCTACAGGGCTGGGTTACTGTTACAGGGCTGGGTTACTGTTACAGGGCTGTGTTACTGCTACGGGCTGGTTACTGTTACAGGGCTGGGTTACTGCTACAGGGCTGGGTTACTGCTACAGGGCTGGGCTGGGTTACTGCTACAGGGCTGGGTTACTGTTACAGGGCTGGGTTACTGCTACAGGGCTGGGTTACTGTTACAGGGCTGGGTTACTGTTACAGGGCTGGGTTACTGCTACAGGGCTGGGTTACTGTTACAGGGCTGGGTTACTGCTACAGGGCAGGGTTACTGTTACAGGGCTGGGTTACTGCTACATGGCTGGGTTACTGCTACAGGGCTGGGTTACTGCTACATGCGGGTTACTGCTACAGGGCTGGGTTACTGCTACAGGGCTGGTGTACTGTTACAGGGCTGGGTTACTGTTACAGGGCTGGGTTACTGTTACAGGGCTGAGTTACTGCTACAGGGCTGGGTTAGAGCTACAGGGCTGGGTTACTGCTACAGGGCTGGGTTACTGTTACAGGGCTGGGTTACTGTTACAGGGCTGGGTTACTGCTACAGGGCTGGGTTACTGCTACAGGGCTGGGTTACTGCTACAGGGCTGGGTTACTGCTACATGGCTGGGTTACTGCTACAGGGCTGGGTTACTGCTACAGGGCAGGGTTATTGGTACAGGGCTGGGTTACTGCTACAGGGCTGGGTTACTGCTACAGGGCTGGTTGACTGCTACAGGGCTCGGCTGGGTTACTGCTACAGGGCTGGGTTACTGCTACAGGGCTGGGTTACTGCTGCGGGGCTGGTTCACTGCTACAAGGCTGAGTTACTGCTACAGGGCTGGGTTACTGCTACAGGGCTGGGTTACTGCTACAGGGCTGGGTTACTGGTACAGGGCAGGGTTACTGCTACAGGGCTGGGTTACTGCTACAGGGCTGGTTGACTGCTACATGGCTGGGTTACTGCTACAGGGCTGGGTTACTGCTACAGGGCTGGGTTACTGCTACAGGGCTGGGTTACTGTTACAGGGCTGGGTTACTGTTACAGGGCTGGGTTACTGTTACAGGGCTGGGTTACTGTTACAGGGCTGGGTTACTGCTACAGGGCTGGGTTACTGCTACAGGGCTGGGTTACTGTTACAGGGCTGGGTTACTGCTACAGGGCTGGGTTACTGCTACAGGGCTGGGTTACTGCTACAGGGCTGGTTGACTGCTACAGGGCTGGGTTACTGGTACAGGGCTGGGTTACTGCTACGGGGCTGGGTTACTGCTGCGGGGCTGGTTCACTGCTACACGGCTGAGTTACTGCTACAGGGCTGGGTTACTGCTACAGGGCTGGGTTACTGCTACAGGGCTGGGTTACTGCTACAGGGCTGGGTTACTGTTACAGGGCTGGGTTACTGCTACAGGGCTGGGTTACTGCTACAGGGCTGGGTTACTGCTACAGGGCTGGGTTACTGCTAAGGCTGGTATGCTACATGGCTGGGTTACTGTTACAGGCGTGGGTTACTGTTACAGGGCTGGGTTACGTTACAGGGTGGGTACTGTTACATGGCTGGGTTACTGCTACATGGCTGGGTTTCTGCTACAGGGCTGGGTTACTGCTACAGGGCTGGGTTACTGCTACAGGGCCGGGTTACTGCTACAGGGCTGGGTTACTGTTACAGGGCTGGGTTACTGCTACAGGGCTGGTTACTGTTACAGGGCTGGGTTACTGTTAAGGGCTGGGTACTGACAGGGCTGGGTTACTGCTACATGGCTGGGTTACTGCTACAGTGCTGGGTTACTGCTACATGGCTGGGTTACTGTTACAGGGCTGGGTTACTGTTACAGGGCTGGGTTACTGCTACATGGCTGGGTTACTGCTACAGGGCTGGGTTACTGTTACAGGGCTGGGTTACTGCTACAGGGCTGGGTTACTGCTACATGGCTGGGTTACTGCTACGCTGGGTTACTGTTACAGGGCTGGGTTACTGTTACAGGCTGGTTACTGCTACAGGGCTGGGTTACTGCTACAGGGCTGGGCTGGGTTACTGTTACAGGGCTGGGTTACTGCTACAGGGCTGGGTTACTGCTACAGGGCTGGGTTACTGTTACAGGGCTGGGTTACTGCTACAGGGCTGGGTTACTGCTAGAGGGCTGGGTACTGTACAGGGCGGGTTACTTGTACAGGGCTGGGTTACTGCTACAGGGCTGGGTTACTGCTACAGGGCTGGGTTATGTTACGGGCTGGGTTACTGCTACAGGCTGGGTTACTGCTACAGGTGGGGTTACTGTTACAGGGCTGGGTTACTGTTACATGGCTGGGTTACTGCTACAGGGCTGGGTTACTGTTACAGGGCTGGGTTACTGTTACAGGGCTGGGTTACTGCTACAGATCTGGGTTACTGCTACAGGGCTGGGTTACTGCTACAGGGCTGGGTTACTGCTACAGGGCTGGGTTACTGCTACAGGGCTGGGTTACTGCTACAGGGCTGGGTTACTGTTACAGGGCTGGGTTACTGTTACAGGGCTGGGTTACTGCTACAGGGCTGGGTTACTGCTACAGGGCTGGGTTTACGTTCACAGGGCTGGGTTACTGTACAGGGCTGGTTACTGTTACAGGGCTGGTTACTGTTACAGGGCTGGGTTACTGTACAGGGCTGGTTACTGTTACAGGGCTGGGTTACTGTTACAGGGCTGGGTTACTGCTACATGGCTGGGTTACTGCTACAGGGCTGGGTTACTGCTACAGGGCTCGGTTACTGCTACAGGGCTGGGCTACTGTTACAGGGCTGGGTTACTGCTACATGGCTGGGTTACTGCTACAGGGCTGGGTTACTGTTACAGGGCTGGGTTACTGCTACATGGCTGGGTTACTGCTACAGTGGCTGGGTTACTGTTACAGGTGGGTTATGTTACAGGGCTGGGTTACTGCTACAGGGCTGGGTTACTGCTTACAGGGCTGGGTTACTGGTACAGGGCTGGGTTACTGCTACGGGGCTGGGTTACTGCTGCGGGGCTGGGTTACTGCTACAGGGCTGGGTTACTGTTACAGGGCTGGGTTACTGCTACAGGGTGGGTTACTGCTACAGGCTGGGTTACTGTACAGGCTGGGTTACTGCTACAGGGCTGGGTTACTGCTAAGGGCTGGTTACTGCTACAGGGCTGGTTTACTGCTACAGGGCTGGGTTACTGCTACAGGCTGGGTTACTGCTACAGGGCTGGGTTACTGTTACAGGGCTGGGTTACTGCTACAGGCTGGGCTGGGTTACTGCTACAGGGTTACTGCTACAGGGCTGGCTGGGTTACTGCTACAGGGCTGGGTTACTGTACAGGGGTACTGGTACAGGGCTGGGTTACTGCTACAGGGCTGGGTTACTGCTACAGGGCTGGTTACTGCTACAGGGCTGGGTTACTGCTACAGGGCTGGGTTACTGCTACAGGGCTGGGTTACTGTTACAGGGCTGGGTTACTGTTACATGGCTGGGTTACTGTTACAGGGCTGGGTTACTGTTACAGGGCTGGGTTACTGCTACAGGGCTCGGCTGGGTTACTGCTACAGGGCTGGGTTACTGGTACAGGGCTCGGCTGGGTTACTGCTACAGGGCTGGGTTACTGGTACAGGGCTGGGTTACTGCTGCGGGGCTGTTTCACTGCTACATGGCTGGGTTACTGTTACAGGGCTGGGTTACTGCTACAGGGCTGGGTTACTGTTACAGGTGCGGTGGGTTATGCTACAGGGCTGGTTACTGCTACAGGCGGGCTGGGTTACTGCTACAGGGCTGGGTTACTGCTACAGGGCTGGGTTACTGCTACAGGGCTGGGTTACTGCTACAGGGCTGGGTTACTGCTACAGGTGCGGTTACTGTTACAGGGCTGGGTTACTGCTAGGCGGGTTACTGTACAGGCTGGGTTACTGTTACAGGGCTGGGTTACTGTTACAGGGCTTGGGTTACTGCTACAGGGCTGGGTTACTGCTACAGGGCTGGGTTACTGCTACAGGGCTGGGTTACTGCTACATGGCTGGGTTACTGTTACAGGGCTGGGTTACTGTTACAGGGCTGGGTTACTGTTACAGGGCTGGGTTACTGCTACAGGGCTGGGTTACTGTTACAGGGCTGGGTTACTGTTACAGGGCTGGGTTACTGCTACATGGCTGGGTTACTGCTACAGGGCTGGGTTACTGCTACAGGGTCGGTGTACTGCTACAGGGCTGGGCTTACTGTTACAGGGCTGGGTTACTGCTACAGCTGGGTTACTGCTACAGGGCTGGGTGGTTACTGTTACAGGGCTGGGTTACTGCTACATGGCTGGGTTACTGCTACAGGGCTGGGTTACTGTTACAGGGCTGGGTACTGTTACAGGGCTGGGTTAACTGCTACAGGGCTGGTTACTGCTACAGGCTGGGTTCACTGTTACAGGGCTGGGTTACTGCTACGGGCTGGGTTACTGCTACAGGGCGTGGGTTACTGTTACAGGGCTGGGTTACTGTTACAGGGTGTACTGCTACAGGGCTGCGGTTACTGCTACAGTGGGTACTGCTACGGCTGGTTACTGCTACAGGGCTGGGTTACTGCTACAGGGCTGGGTTACTGCTACAGGGCTGGTTACTGCTTACCAGGCTGGGTTAGCTACTGGCTGGGTTACTGCTACAGGGCTGGGTACTGTACAGGCTGGGTTACTGCTACAGGGCTGGGCTGGGTTACTGCTACAGGGCTGGGTTACTGCTACAGGGCTGGGCTGGGTTACTGCTACAGGGCTGGGTTACTGCTACAGGGCTGGGTTACTGCTACAGGGCTGGGTTACTGCTACAGGGCTGGGTTACTGCTACAGGGCTGGGTTACTGCTACAGGGCTGGGTTACTGTACTGCTATGCTAGGGCTGGGTTACTGCTACAGGGCTGGGTTACTGCTACAGGGCTGGGTTACTGTGCTACAGGGCTGGGTTACTGCTACAGGGCTGGGTTACTGTACAGGGCTGGGTTACTTTACAGGGCTGGGTTACTGCTACAGGGCTCGGCTGGGTTACTGCTACAGGGCTGGGTTACTGGTACAGGGCTCGGCTGGGTTACTGCTACAGGGCTGGGTTACTGGTACAGGGCTGGGTTACTGCTACGGGGCTGGGTTACTGCTGCGGGGCTGGTTCACTGCTACAGGGCTGGGTTACTGTTACAGGGCTGGGTTACTGCTACAGGGCTGGGTTACTGCTACAGGGCTGGGCTGGGTTACTGCTACAGGGCTGGGTTACTGCTACAGGGCTGGGCTGGGTTACTGCTACAGGGCTGGGTTACTGCTACAGGGCTGGGTACTGCTACGGGCATGGGTTACTGCTACAGGGCTGGGTTACTGCTACAGGGCTGGGTTACTGTTACAGGGCTGGGTTACTGCTATAGGGCTGGGTTACTGCTACAGGGCTGGGTTACTGTTACAGGGCTGGGTTACTGTTACAGGGCTGGGTTACTGCTACAGGGCTGGGTTACTGCTACAGGGCTGGGTTACTGCTAGAGGGCTGGGTTACTGTTACAGGGCTGGGCTGGGTTACTGCTACAGGGCTGGGTTACTGCTACAGGGCTGGGTTACTGCTACAGGGCTGGGTTACTGTTACAGGGCTGGGTTACTGCTACAGGGCTGGGTTACTGCTACATGGCTGGTTACTGCTAAGGGCTGGGTTATGTGACAGGCTGGGTTACTGTTACAGGGCTGGGTTACTGCTACAGGGCTGGGTTACTGCTACAGGGCTGGGCTGGGTTACTGTTACAGGGCTGGGTTACTGCTACAGGGCTGGGTTACTGCTACAGGGCTGGGTTACTGTTACAGGGCTGGGTTACTGTTACATGGCTGGGTTACTGCTACAGGGCTGGGTTACTGTTACAGGGCTGGGTTACTGTTACAGGGCTGGTTACTGTACGAGCTGGGTTTACTGCTAAGGGCTGGTTACTGCTACAGGCTGGGTTACTGCTACAGGGCTGGGTTACTGCTACAGGGCGTGTATGCTACGGCTGGGTTACTGTAGGCTGGGTTACTGTACAGGGCTGGGTTACTGCTACAGGGTGGGTTTACTACAGGGTGGGTTACTGTTACAGGCTGGTTACTGTACAGGGCGGGTTACTGTTACAGGGCTGGGTTACTGTTACAGGGCTGGGTTACTGCTACAGTGCTGGGTTACTGTTACAGGGCTGGGTTACTGTTACAGGGCTGGGTTACTGCTACATGGCTGGGTTACTGCTACAGGGCTGGGTTACTGCTACAGGGCTCGGTTACTGCTACAGGGCTGGGCTACTGTTACAGGGCTGGGTTACTGCTACATGGCTGGGTTACTGCTACAGGGCTGGGTTACTGTTACAGGGCTGGGTTACTGCTACATGGCTGGGTTACTGCTACAGGGCTGGGTTACTGTTACAGGGCTGGGTTATCGTTACAGGGCTGTGTTACTGCTACAGGGCTGGGTTACTGCTACAGTGGGTTACTGTTACAGGGCTGGGTTACTGCTACAGGGCTGGGTTACTGCTACAGGGCTGGGTTTTACAGGGTGGTTACTGTTACCGGGCTGGGTTACTGCTACAGGGCTGGGTTACTGCTACAGGCTGGTTACTGCTACAGGGCTGGGTTACTGCTACAGGGCTGGGTTACTGCTACGGGCTGGGTTACTGCTACAGGGTGGTATACAGGGCTGGGTTACTGCTACAGGCTGGGTTATGTCAGCGGTGTACTGGTTCAGGGCTGGGTTACTGCTACAGGGGCTGGGTTACTGTTACAGGGCTGGGTTACTGCTACAGGGCTGGGCTGGGTTACTGCTACAGGGCTGGGTTACTGCTACAGGGCTGGGTACTGCTAAGGGCGGGTTACTGTCTACAGGGCTGGGTTACTGCTACAGGGCTGGGTTACTGTACTAGGCTGGGTTACTGCTACAGGGCTGGGTTACTGCTACAGGGCTGGGTTACTGCTACAGGGCTGGGTTACGCTACAGGGCTGGGTTACTGTTACAGGGCTGGGTTACTGTTACATGGCTGGGTTACTGTTACAGGGCTGGGTTACTGTTACAGGGCTGGGTTACTGCTACAGGGCTCGGCTGGGTTACTGCTACAGGGCTGGGTTACTGGTACAGGGCTCGGCTGGGTTACTGCTACAGGGCTGGGTACGTCGGGCTGGTTACTGCTACGGGCTGGTGTTACTGCGGGCTGGTACTGTACGGGGGTACTGTTACAGGCTGGGTTACTGCTACAGGGCTGGGTTACTGCTACAGGGATGGGCTGGTTACTGCTACAGGGTCTGGGTTACTGCTACAGGGCTGGGCTGGTTGTTACTGCTACAGGGCTGGGTTACTGCTACAGGGCTGGGTTACTGTACAGGCTGTTTACTGCTACAGGGCTGGGTTACTGTTACAGGGTGGTGTTACGTTACGATGGCTGGGTTACTGTTACAGGGCTGGGTTACGTTACGGGCTGTGGGTTACTGCTACAGGCTCGGCTGGGGTTACTGCTACAGGGCTGGGTTACTGGTACAGGGCTCGGCTGGGTTACTGCTACAGGGCTGGGTTACTGGTACAGGGCTGGGTTACTGCTACGGGGCTGGGTTACTGCTGCGGGGCTGGTTCACTGCTACAAGGCTGAGTTACTGCTACAGGGCTGGGTTACTGCTACAGGGCTGGGTTACTGTTACAGGGCTGGGTTACTGTTACAGGGCTGGGTTACTGTTACAGGGCTGGGTTACTGCTACAGGGCTGGGTTACTGCTACATGGCTGGGTTACTGTTACAGGGCTGGGTTACTGTTACAGGGCTGGGTTACTGCTACAGGGCTGGGTTACTGTTACAGGGCTGGGTACTGTTAAGGGGCTGGTGTACTGACAAGGGCTGGGTTACTGCTACAGGGCTGGGTTACTGCTGCAGGGCTGGGTTACTGTTACAGCGCTGGGTTACTGCTACAGGGCTGGGTTACTGTTACAGGGCTGGGTTACTTTTACAGGGCAGGGTTACTGCTACAGGGCTGGGCTACTGTTACAGGGCTGGGTTACTGTTACAGGGCTGGGTTACTGTTACAGGGCTGAGTTACTGCTACAGGGCTGGGTTAGAGCTACAGGGTGGGTACTGCTACAGGGCTGGGTTACTGTTACGGGCTGGGTTCTGTTACATGGCTGGGTTATGCTAAATGGGCTGGGTTACTGCTACAGGGCTGGTGTACTGCTACAGGGCTGGTGACTGCTACAGGGCGGCTGGGTTACTGCTACAGGGCTGGGTTACTGCTACAGGGCTGTGTTATTGTGCTGTGGGGCTGGTTACTGCTACAAGGCTGGTTACTGCTTACAGGGCTGGGTTACTGCTACAGGGCTGGGTTATGCTACAGGGCTGGGTTACTGGTACAGGGCAGGGTTACTGCTACAGGGCTGGGTTACTGCTACAGGGCTGGTTGACTGCTACATGGCTGGGTTACTGCTACAGGGCTGGGTTACTGCTACAGGGCTGGGTTACTGCTACAGGGCTGGGTTACTGTTACAGGGCTGAGTTACTGCTACAGGGCTGGGTTAGAGCTACAGGGCTGGGTTACTGCTACAGGGCTGGGTTACTGTACAGGGCTGGGTTACTGTTCATGGCGGGTTACTGCTACATGGCTGGGTTACTGCTACAGGGCTGTGGTTACTGTACAGGGCGGGTTATGTACAGGGCTGGTACGGTACAGTGGCTGGGTTACTGCTACAGGGCTGGTGACTGCTACAGGGCTCAGCTGGGTTACTGCTACAGGGCTGGGTTACTGTACAGGCTGGTTACTGCTGCGGGTGTTCTCTGCTACAAGGCTGAGTTACTGCTACAGGGCTGGGTTACTGCTACAGGGCTGGGTTACTGCTACAGGGCTGGGTTACTGGTACAGGGCAGGGTTACTGTTACAGGGCTGGGTTACTGCTACAGGGCAGGGTTACTGCTACAGTGCTGGGTTACTGCTACAGGGCTGGTTGACTGCTACAGGGCTGGGTTACTGCTACAGGGCTGGGTTACTGCTACAGGGCTGGGTTACTGCTACAGGGCTGGTTACTGTTACAGGGCTGGGTTACTGCTACAGGGCTGGGTTACTGTTACAGGGCTGGGTTACGCTAAGGCTGTTGACTGTACAGGGCTGGGTTACTGGTACAGGGCTGGGTTACTGCTACAGGGCTGGGTTACTGCTACAGGGCTGGTTGACTGTACGGTGCGGGTTACTGTTACAGGGCTGGGTTACTGCTACAGGGCTGGGTTACTGCTACGGGGCTGGGTTACTGCTGCGGGGCTGGTTCAGTGCTACACGGCTGAGTTACTGCTACAGGGCTGGGTTACTGCTACAGGGCGGTGTTAGGCGGGTTACTGCTACAGGGCTGGGTTACTGCTACAGGGGGGTTACTGTACAGGGCTGGTTACTGTGTACAGGGCTGGGTTACTGCTACGGGCTGGGTTACTGCTACAGGGCTGGGTTACTGCTTACAGGGCTGGGTTACTGCTACAGGGCTGGTTACTGTTACAGGGCTGGGTTATGTTACAGGGTGGGTACTGTTACATGGCTGGGTTACTGCTACAGGGGGTTACTGCTACAGGGCTGGGTTACTGCTACAGGGCTGGGTACTGCTACAGGGCTGGTTACTGCTACAGGGCTGGGTTACTGTTACAGTGGCTGGGTGTTACTGTTACAGGGCTGGGTTACTGCTACAGGCTGGGTTACTGTTACATGGGCTGGGTTACTGCTACAGGCTGGGTTACTGTTACGGCTGGGAGGGTTACTGCTACAGGCTGGGTTACTGCTACAGGGCGGGTTACTGCTACAGGGTGGTTACTGCTACAGGGCTGGGTTACTGCTACAGGGCTGGGTTACTGCTACAGGCTGGGTTACTGTTACAGGGCTGGGTTACTGTTACAGGGCTGGGTTACTGCTACAGGGCTGTGGGTGTACTGTTACAGGGTGGGTGGGTTACTGTTACAGGGCTGGGTTACTGTTACAGGGCTGGGTTACTGTACGGTCTGGGTATCTGCTACAGGGCTGGGTTACTGTTACAGGGCTGGGTTACTGCTACAGGGCTGGGTTACTGCTACAGGTGGTTCGCTACAGGGCTGGGTTACTGCTACAGGGCTGGGTTACTGCTACAGGGCTGGCGGGTTTCTGCTACAGGGCTGGCGGGTTACTGTTACAGGCTGGGTTACTGTTACAGGGCTGGGGTTACTGCTACAGGGCTGGGTTACTGCTACAGGGCTGGGTTACTGTTACAGAGCTGGGTTATGCTACAGGGCTGGTTACTGCTACAGGGCTGGGTTACTGCTACAGGGCTGGGTTACTGTTACAGGGCTGGGTTACGTTACAGGGCAGGGTTACTGCTACAGGCTGGGTACTGTACAGGGTGGGTTACTGTTACAGGCTGGTTATTAAGGGCTGGGTTACTGCTACAGGGCTGGGTTACTGCTACAGGCTGGGTTACTGCTACAGGGCTGGGTTACTGCTACAGGGCTGGGTTTACTGTTACAGGGCTGGGTTACTGCTACAGGGCTGGGACTGTTACAGGGCTGGGTTACTGCTACAGGGCTGGGTTACTGCTACAGGCTGGTTACTGCTTACAGGGCTGGGTTACTGCTACAGGGCTGGGTTACTGCTACAGGGCTGGGTTACTGCTACAGGCGCTGGGTTACTGCTACAGGGCTGGGTTACTGCTACAGGGTCTGGGTACTGTTACAGGGCTGGTTACTGCTACAGGGCTGGTGGTTACTGCTACAGGGCTGGGTTACTGCTACAGGTCTGGCTGGTTACTGTACAGGGCTGGGTTACTGCTACAGGGCTGGGTTACTGCTACAGGGCTGGGTTACTGCTACAGGGCTGGGTTAGTGCTACAGGGCTGGGTTACTGCTGCGGGCTGGTTCTGCTGAGCTGGTTACTGCTACAGGGCTGGGTTACTGCTACAGGGCTGGGTACTGTTACAGGGGGTTATGTTAGGCTGGGTTACTGCTACAGGGCTGGGTTACTGCTACAGGGCTGGGTTACTGTTACAGGGCTGGGTTACTGCTACAGGGCTGGGTTACTGCTACAGGGCTGGGTTACTGCTACAGGGCTGGGTTACTGTTACAGGGCTGGGTTACTGTTACAGGGCTGGGTTACTGCTACAGGGCTGGGTTACTGCTACAGGCTGGGTTACTGTTACAGGGCTGGGTTACTGCTACAGGCTGGGTTACTGCTACAGGGCTGGGTTACTGCTACAGGCTGGGTTACTGCTACAGGGCTGGTTATCGCTAAAGGGCTTGGTTACTGTACAGGGCTGGGTTACTGCTACAGGGCTGGGTTACTGCTACAGGGCTGGTGTACTGCTACAGGGCTGGTTACTGCTACAGGCTGGGTACTGCTACAGGCGGTTTGTTACAGGGCTGGGTTACTGCTACAGGGCTGGGCTGGGTTACTGCTACAGGCTGGGTTACTGCTACAGGGTCTGGGCTGGTTACGCTACAGGGCTGGGTTACTGCTACAGGGCTGGGTACTGCTACAGGGCTGGGTTACTGCTACAGGCTGGGTTTACTGCTACAGGCTGGGTTACTGTTACAGGGCTGGGTTACTGTTATACATGGCTGGGTTACTGTTACAGGGCTGGGGACGTTACAGGGCTGGGTTACTGCTACAGGGCTCGCTGGGTTACTGCTACAGGGCTGGGTACTGTACAGGGCTGGGTTACTGCTACGGGCTGGGTTACTGCTGCGGGGTGGTTCTGTACAGGGCT
Organism: Salvelinus namaycush; assembly: GCF_016432855.1. NCBI lineage: Eukaryota > Metazoa > Chordata > Actinopteri > Salmoniformes > Salmonidae > Salvelinus > Salvelinus namaycush. The sequence goes on from NW_024060219.1 coordinate 141,680, forward strand.
GGGTTACTGTTACAGGGCTGGGTTACTGTACAGGCTGGGTACTGCTACAGGGCTGGGTGGTTACTGCTACAGGCTGTTTACTGCTACAGGGGGCTGGGTTACTGCTACAGGCTGGGTTACTGCTTACAGGGCTGGGTTACTGTAAGGGCTGGGTTACTGCTTACAGGGCTGGGTTACTGCTACAGGGCTGGGTTACTGCTACAGGGGGGTTTGCTACAGGTGGGTTACTGCTACAGGCTGGGTTACTGTTACAGGGCTGGGTTACTGCTACAGGGCTGGGTTACTGTTACAGGGCTGGGTTACTGCTACAGGCTGGGTTAATGCTTACAGGGCTGGGTTACTGCTACAGGGCTGGGTTACTGCTACAGGGCTGGGTTACTGCTACAGGGCTGGGTTACTGTTACAGGGCTGGGTTACTGTTACATGGCTGGGTTACTGTTACAGGGCTGGGTTACTGCTACAGGCTGGCTGTGGTTACTGTACAGGGTGGTTACTGTACAGGTGGCTGGTTACTGCTACAGGTGGGTTACTGTACAGGGCTGGGTTATTGCTACAGGGCTGGCGGTTACTGTTACAGGCTGGGTTACTGCTCGCAGGGCTGGGTTACTGTTACAGCGTGGGTTACTGTTACAGGGCTGGGCTGGGTTACTGTACAGGGCTGGGTTACTGCTACAGGCTGGGTTACTGCTACGGGCTGGTACGTTACAGGGCTGGGTTACTGTACAGGGCTGGGTTACTGCTACAGGGCTGGTTACTGTTACAGGGTGGGTTATCTGCTACAGGGCTGGGTTACTGGTTACAGGGTGGGTTACTGCTACAGGGCTGGGTTACTGCTTACGGGCGGGTTACTGCTACAGGGCTGGGTTACTGTTACAGGGCTGGGTTACTGCTACAGGGCTGGGTTACTGCTACAGTGGCTGGGTTTTACAGGGCTGGGTTACTGTACAGGGCTGGGTTACTGCTACAGGGCTGGGTTACTGTTCAGGGCTGGGTTACTGCTACAGGGGGTTACTGCTCGGGTGGGTACTGTGTAGGCGGGTACTGCTACAGGCTGGGTTACTGCTACAGGGCTGGGTTACTGCTACAGGGCTGGGTTACTGCTACAGGCTGGGCTTACGGTTACAGGGCTGGGTTACTGTTACAGGGCTGGGTTACTGTTACAGGGCTGGGTTTTCTGCTACAGGGCGGGTTACTGTACAGGCTGGGGTACTGCTACAGGGCTGGGTACTGTTACAGGGCTGGGTTACTGCTACAGGGCTGGGTTACTGCTACAGGGCGGGTACTGTTACAGGCTGGGTTACTGATACAGGGCTGGGTTACTGTACAGGGCTGGGTTACTGCTACAGGTGGGTTACTGCTACAGGGCTGGTTACTGCTTACAGGGCTGGGTTACTGCTACAGGCTGCTACAGGGCTGGGTACATGCTACAGGGCTGGGTTACTGCAGGGCTGGGTTACTGCTACAGGGCTGGGTACTGCTACAGGGCTGGTTATGCTACAGGCTGGGTTACTGCTACAGGGCTGGGTTACTGTTACAGGGCTGGGTTACTGCTACAGGCTGGGCTGGGTTACTGCTACAGGGCTGGTTACTGTACAGGGCTGGGTTACTGTTACAGGCTGGCTGGGTTACTGTTACAGGGCTGTGGTTACGTACGGGCTGGGTTACTGCTACAGGGCTGGGTTACTGCTACAGGGCTGGTTACTGTACAGGGCTGGGTTACTGCTACAGGGCTGGGTTGCTACAGGGCTGGGTTACTGCTACAGGGCTGGTTACTGTCACAGGGCTGGGTTATGTTACAGGGCTGGTTACTGTACAGGCTGGGTTACTGTTACAGGGCTGGGTTACTGTTACAGGGCTGGGTTACTGTACAGGGCTCGCTGGGTTACTGCTACAGGGCTGGGTTACTGGTACAGGGCTCGCGGGTTACTGCTACAGGGCTGGGTTACTGGTACAGGGGGTTTGCTACGGGGCTGGGTTACTGCTGCGGGGCTGGTTCACTGCTACAGGGCTGGGTTACTGTTACAGGGCTGGGTTACTGCTACAGGGCTGGGTTACTGCTACAGGGCTGGGTTACTGCTACAGGGCTGGGTTACTGCTACAGGGCTGGGTTACTGCTACAGGGCTGGGTTACTGTTACAGGGCTGGGTTACTGTTACAGGGCTGGGTTACTGTTACAGGGTGGGCTGGGTTACTGCTACATGGCTGGTTTACTGCTACAGGGCTGGGTTACTGCTACAGGGCCGGTTACTGCTACAGGGCTGGGTTACTGTTACAGGGCTGGGTTACGGTTACAGGCTGGGTTACTGTTACAGGGCTGGGTTACTGTACAGGGTGGGTTACTGCTTACAGGGCTGGGTTACTGCTACAGGGCTGGGTTACTGCTACAGGGCCGGGTTACTGCTACAGGGCTGGGTTACTGTTACAGGGCTGGGTTACTGTTACCGGGTGGGTTACTGCTACAGGGCTGGTTACTGCTACAGGGCTGGGTTCTGCTACAGGGCTGGGTTACTGCTACATGGCTGGGTTATCGCTACAGGGCTGGGTTACCTGGACAGGGCTGGGTACTGTTACGGGCTTTGTTACGCTAAGGGCTGGGCTGGGTTACTGCTACAGGGCTGGGTTACTGCTACAGGGCTGGGTTACTGTTACAGGGCTGGGTTACTGCTACAGGGCTGGGTTACTGTTACAGGGCTGGGTTACTGCTAAAGGGCTGGTTGACTGCTACAGGGCTGGGTTACTGGTACAGGGCTGGGTTACTGCTACAGGGCTGGGTTACTGCTACAGGGCTGGTTGACTGCTACAGGGCTGGGTTACTGGTACAGGGCTGGGTTACTGCTACGGGGTTGGGTTACTGCTGCGGGGTGGTTCAGTGCTACGGGCGTTGTTACAGGGCTGGGTTACTGCTACAGGGCTGGTGTACTGTTACAGGGCTGGGTTACTGCTACAGGCGGGGGTGTACTGCTACAGGGCTGGGTACCGTTACAGGGCTGGGTTACTGCTACAGGGCTGGGTTATGCTACAGGGTGGGTTACTGCTACAGGGCTGGTTACTGCTACAGGGCTGGGTTACTGCTACAGGGCTGGGTTACTGCTACAGGGTGGGTTACGTGTACAGGGCTGGTTACTGGTACATGGCGGGTTATGCTACATGGCTGGTTACTGCTACAGGGCTGGGTTACTGCTACAGGGCTGGGTTACGCTACAGGGCTGGGTTACTGCTACAGGGCTGGGTTACTGTTACAGGGCTGGGTTACTGTTACAGGGCTGGGTTACTGTTACAGGGCTGGGTTACTGCTACATGGCTGGGTTACTGTTACATGGCTGGGTTACTGCTACATGGCTGGGTTACTGTTACAGGGCTGGGTTACTGCTACAGGGCTGGGTTACTGCTACATGGCTGGGTTACTGCTACATGGCTGGGTTACTGTTACAGGGCTGGGTTACTGTTACAGGGGGGTACTGTTACAGGTGGGTTACTCTACAGGGCTGGGCTGGGTTACTGTACAGGGCTGGTTACTGTTACAGGGCTGGGTTACTGCTACAGGGCTGGCTGGGTTACTGTTCAGGGCTGGGTTACTGTTACAGGGCTGGGTTACTGTTACAGGGGTGGTTACTGCTACAGGGCTGGGTTACTGTTACAGAGCTGGGTACTGCTACAGGGCTGGGTTACTGTTACAGGGCTGGGTTACTGCTACAGGGCTGGGTTACTGTTACAGGGCTGGGTTACTGTACAGGGCGGGTTACTGCACAGGGCTGGGTTACTGGTTACAGGGCTGGGTTATGCTACAGGGCTGGGTTTACTGCTACAGGGCTGGGTTTACTGTGTACAGGGCTGGGTTACTGTTACAGGGCTGGGTTACTGTTACAGGGCTGGGTTACTGTTACAGGGCTGGGTTACTGCTACATGGCTGGGTTACTGCTACAGGCTGGGTTACTGCTACAGGGTCGGTTACTGCTACAGGGCTGGGTACTGTTACAGGGCTGGGTTACTGCTACATGCTGGGTTACGCTACAGGGCTGGGTTACTGTTACAGGGCTGGGTTACTGCTACATGGCTGGGTTACGCTACATGGCTGGTGGGTACTGTACAGGCTGGGTTACTGCTACAGGGGTGGGTTACTGCTACAGGGCTGGGTTACTGCTACAGGGCTGGGTTACTGCTACAGGGCTGGGTTACTGCTACCGGGCTGGGTTTACTGTTACAGGGCTGGGTGTACTGTTACAGGGCTGGGTTACTGTTACAGGGCTGGGTTTACTGCTACAGGGCTGGGTTACTGTTACAGGCTGGGCTGTGGGTTACTGCTACAGGGCTGGGTTACTGTTACAGGGCTGGGTACTGCTACGGGCTGGGTTACTGTTACAGAGCTGGGTTACTGCTTACAGGGCTGGGTTACTGCTACAGGTGGGTTACTGCTACAGGGCTGGGTTACTTTACAGGGTGGGTACTGTTACAGGGCTGGGTTACTGCTACAGGCTGGGTTACTGTACAGGCTGGTTACTGCTTACAGGGCTGGTTACTGCTACAGGGCTGGGCACTGTTACAGGGCTGGGTTACGCACAGGGTGGTTACTGCTCAGGGCTGGGTTACTGTTACAGGGCTGGGTTACTGCTACATGGCTGGGTTACTGCTACATGGCTGGGTTACTGCTACAGGGCTGGGTTACTGCTACAGGGCTGGGTTACTGCTACAGGGCTGGGTTACTGCTACAGGGCTGGGTTACTGCTTACAGGGCTGGTTGTACTGCTACAGGGCTGGGTTACTGCTACAGGGCTGGGTTACTGCTACAGGGCTGGGTTACTGCTACATGGCTGGGTTACTGCTACAGGGCTGGGTTACTGTTACAGGGCTGGGTTACTGCTACAGGGCTGGGTTACTGTTACAGGGCTGGGTTACTGCTACAGGGCTGGGCTGGGTTACTGCTACAGGGCTGGGTTACTGCTACAGGGCTGGGCTGGGTTACTGCTACAGGGCTGGGTTACTGCTACAGGGCTGGGTTACTGCTACAGGCTGGGTTACTGCTACAGGGCTGGGTTACTGTCAGGGCTGTGTATTCTACAGGGCTGGGTTTATGTTACATGCTGGGTTACTGTTACAGGGGGGGCTGGGTTAATGTTTACAGGGCTGGGTTACTGCTACAGGGTGGCTGGGTTACTGCTACAGGGCTGGGTTACTGGTACAGGGCTCGGCTGGGTTACTGCTACAGGGCTGGGTTACTGTACAGGGTGGGTTAGCTGCGGCTGTTACTGCTACATGGCTGGGTTACTGTTACAGGGCTGGTTACTGCTACAGGGCTGGGGTTACTGGTACAGGGCTGGGTTACTGCTACAGGGCTGGGTTACTGTTACAGGCTGGTTACTGCTACAGGGCTGGTTACTGCTACGGGCTGGGTTACTGTTACAGGGCTGGGTTACTGTTTACAGGGCTGGGTTACTGTTACAGGGCTGGTTACTGTACATGGTGGGTTACTGTTACAGGGCTGGGTATGCTACAGGGCTGGGTTACTGTACAGGGGGATGGGTTACTGTTAAAGGGCTGGGTTACTGCTAAATGGCTGGGTTACTGTTACAGGGCTGGGTTACTGCTACTGGTTATGGGTTACTGCTACAGGCTGGGTTACTGTTACAGGGCTGGGTTACTGCTACAGGGCTGGGTTACTGCTACAGGGCTGGGGTACTGTGGTTACAGGGCTGGGTTACTGCTACAGGGCTGGGTTACGTACAGGGCTGGGTTACTGCTACAGGGCTGGGTTACTGTACAGGGCTGGTAAGTCAGGGCTGGGTTACTGTTACAGGGCTGGGTTACTGCTACAGGGCTGGGTTACTGCTACAGGGGCGGGTACTGTACTGTCTACAGGGTGGGTTACTGCACAGGGCTGGGTTACTGCTTACAGGGCTGGGTTACTGCTACAGGGCTGGGTTACTGCTACAGGGCTGGGTTACTGCTACAGGGCTGGGTTACTGTTACAGGGCTGGGTTACTGTTACAGGGCTGGGTTACTGTTACATGGCTGGGTTACTGCTACAGGGCTGGGTTACTGCTACAGGGCTGGGTTACTGCTACAGGGCTGGGTTACTGCTACAGGGCCGGGTTACTGCTACAGGGCTGGGTTACTGCTACGGGGTTACTGTACAGGCTGGGTTACTGTTACAGGGCTGGGTTACTGTTACAGGGGTGGGTTACTGTTACATGGCCGGGTTACTGTTACAGGGTGGGTTACTGTTACAGGGCTGGGTTACTGCTACAGGGCTGGGTTACTGCTTACAGGGCTGGGTTACTGCACAGGGCTGGGTTACTGCTACAGGGGGTTACTGCTACAGGGCTGGGTTACTGTTACAGGGCTGGGTTACTGTTACAGGGCTGGGTTACTGTTACAGGGCTGGGTTACTGCTACAGGGCTGGGTTACTGCTACAGGGCTGGGTTACTGCTACAGGGCTGGGTTACTGCTACAGGGTGGGTTACTGCTACAGGGCTGGGTACTGCTACAGGGCTGGGTTACTGTTACAGGGCTGGGTTACTGCTACATGGCTGGGTTACTGCTACAGGGCTGGGTTACTGCTTACAGGGCTGGCTGGTTACTGTACGGGCTGGTTACTGTTACAGGGCTGGTTACTGTTACAGGGCTGGGTTACTGCTACACGGGTTACTGCTACGGCTGGTTACTGCTACAGGGCTGGGTTACTGTACAGAGCGGGTTACTGCTACAGGGCTGGGTTACATGCTACAGGGCTGGGTTACTGCTACGGGGTGGGTACTGTTACAGGGCTGGGTTACTGTTACAGGGCTGGGTTACTGTTACAGGGCTGGGTTACTGCTACAGGGCTGGGTTACTGCTACAGGGTGGGTTAATGCTACAGGCTGGTTACTGCTACAGGGCTGGGTTAGCTGCTACAGGGTCGGTGCTACAGGCTGGTACTGTACAGGGTGGGTTACTGCTACAGGGCTGGGTACTGTTACAGGGCTGGGTTACTGGTTACAGGGCTGGGTTACACTGTCTACATGGCTGGGTTACTGCTACAGGGCTGGGTTACTGTTACAGGGCTGGGTTACTGCTACATGGCTGGGTTACTGCTACGTGCTGGGTTACTGTTACAGGGCTGGGTTACTGCTACATGGCTGGGTTCTGCTACAGGGCTGGGTTACTGTTACAGGGCTGGGTTACTGCTACAGGGCTGGTTACTGCTACAGGGCTGGGTTACTGTACAGGGGCTGTGGGTTACTGTACAGGGCTGGGGTTATGCACAGGGCTGGGTACTGCTACAGGGCTGGTTACTGTTACAGGGCTGGGTTACTGCTACAGGGTGGGTTACTGCTACGGGCTGGGTTACTGCTAAGGGTGGGTTACTGCTACAGGGCTGGGTTACTGTTACAGGGCTTTGTTACTGCTACAGGGCTGGGCTGGGTTACTGCTACAGGGCTGGGTACTGCTACAGGGCTGGGTTATGCTAAAGGGCTGGGTTACTGCTATGCGGATGGTACTGCTACAGGGCTGGGTTACTGCTACAGGGCTGGGTTACTGCTACAGGGCTCGGCTGGGTTACTGCTACAGGGCTGGGTTACTGGTACAGGGCTCGGCTGGGTTACTGCTACAGGGCTGGGTTACTGGTACAGGGCTGGGTTACTGCTACGGGGCTGGGTTACTGCTGCGGGGCTGGTTCACTGCTACAGGGCTGGGTTACTGTTACAGGGCTGGGTTACTGCTACAGGGCTGGGTTATGCTACAGGGCTGGGTTACTCTACAGGTGGTACTGCTACAGGGCGGCTGGGTTACTGCTACAGGGCTGGGTTACTGTTACAGGGTGGTGTATGCACAGGGCTGGGTTACTGGTACATGGCTGGGTTACTGTTACATGGCTGGGTTACTGTTACAGGGCTGGGTTACTGCTACAGGGCTGGGTTACTGCTACAGGGCTCGGCTGGGTTACTGCTACAGGGCTGGGTTACTGGTACAGGGCTGGGTTACTGCTACAGGGCTGGGTTACTGTTACAGGGCTGGGTTACTGCTGCGGGGCTGGTTCACTGCTACAAGGCTGAGTTACTGCTACAGGGCTGGGTTACTGCTACAGGGCTGGGTTACTGTTACAGGGCTGGTTACTGTTACATGGCTGGGTTACTGCTACAGGCTGGGTTACTGCTATCAGGCTGGTTACGTTACAGGGCTGGGTTACTGCTACAGGGCTGGGTTACTGCTACAGGGCTGGGTTACTGTTACAGGGCTGGGTTACTGCTACAGGGCTGGGTTACTGTTACAGGGCTGGGTTACTGTTACAGGGCTGGGTTACTGCTACAGGGCTGGGTTACTGCTACAGGGCTGGGTTACTGCTACAGGGCTGGGTTACTGCTACAGGGCTGGGTTACTGTTACAGGGCTTGGTTACTGCTACAGGGCTGGGTTACTGTTACAGGGCTGGGTTACTGTTACAGGGTGGGTTAATGTTACAGGGCTGGGTTACTGATACAGGGCGGGTTACTGCTACAGGGGGGTTACTGCTACAGGGTGGGTTACTGCTACAGGGCTGGGTTACTGTTACAGGGCTGGGTTACTGCTACAGGGCTGGGTTACTGCTACAGGGCTGGGTTACTGCTACAGGGCTGGGTTACTGTTACAGGGCTGGGTTACTGCTACAGGGCTGGGCTGGGTTACTGCTACAGGGCTGGGCTACTGCTATAGGGCTGGGCATTTTACAGAGCGGGCCGCCCCGGTCGGTCAGTTGTGGTGATGGGGATTGGTAGGAGGCAGGTTCAAAAACAACAGGGTTGTGGATCTTTCAGAGTTCAGCCTCATAGCCTCTCTATCCTCTCCTGCTCCTCTCTCTGTCATCAAGTGGCACTTGGCCCTCTTCTCCTCTTCTCCTCCACTCCTCTCCTGCTCTCTACAAAGCAATGCTAAGCCGAGGCAAAGGAAGAGAGTTCAATGGTGACTTGAAGAGATCTCAGATTGTGGTTTGGAATGATAATGGGCCCGAAACAGGGTTCTTAAATAGTTAGCACACGTCTTAGAGAGGACAGAGAGAGTGAAAGAGAGATTAGAAGAGGGAGAGAAAATAAAATAAAATAGGAGAGGAGAGGAGTCAGGGATAGTGAGAGATAGATCGAGAGAGGGAGATAAAGGAGGGGCAGAGAGACAGAGATGTTAGAGACCTGGAGAACGAGAACAGAGATGTTAGAGACCTGGAGAAGGAGAACAGAGATGTTAGAGACCTGGAGAAGGAGAACAGAGATGTTAGAGACCTGGAGAACGAGAGAGAGAACAGAGATGTTAGAGACCTGGAGAAGGAGAACAGAGATGTTAGAGACCTGGAGAAGGAGAACAGAGATGTTAGAGACCTGGAGAAGGAGAACAGAGATGTTAGAGACCTGGAGAAGGAGAACAGAGATGTTAGAGACCTGGAGAAGGAGAACAGAGATGTTAGAGACCTGGAGAAGGAGATAGAGAACAGAGATGTTAGAGACCTGGAGAACGAGAGAGAGAACAGAGATGTTAGAGACCTGGAGAAGGAGAACAGAGATGTTAGAGACCTGGAGAAGGAGAACAGAGATGTTAGAGACCTGGAGAAGGAGAACAGAGATGTTAGAGACCTGGAGAAGGAGAACAGAGATGTTAGAGACCTGGAGAACGAGAACAGAGATGTTAGAGACCTGGAGAAGGAGAACAGAGATGTTAGAGACCTGGAGAAGGAGAACAGAGATGTTAGAGACCTGGAGAAGGAGAACAGAGATGTTAGAGACCTGGAGAACGAGATAGAGAACAGAGATGTTAGAGACCTGGAGAACGAGAGAGAGAACAGAGATGTTAGAGACCTGGAGAAGGAGAACAGAGATGTTAGAGACCTGGAGAAGGAGAACAGAGATGTTAGAGACCTGGAGAAGGAGAACAGAGATGTTAGAGACCTGGAGAAGGAGAACAGAGATGTTAGAGACCTGGAGAAGGAGAACAGAGATGTTAGAGACCTGGAGAAGGAGATAGAGAACAGAGATGTTAGAGACCTGGAGAACGAGAGAGAGAACAGAGATGTTAGAGACCTGGAGAAGGAGAACAGAGATGTTAGAGACCTGGAGAAGGAGAACAGAGATGTTAGAGACCTGGAGAAGGAGAACAGAGATGTTAGAGACCTGGAGAACGAGAACAGAGATGTTAAAGACCTGGAGAAGGAGAACAGAGATGTTAGAGACCTGGAGAAGGAGAACAGAGATGTTAGAGACCTGGAGAAGGAGAACAGAGATGTTAGAGACCTGGAGAAGGAGATAGAGAACAGAGATGTTAGAGACCTGGAGAACGAGAGAGAGAACAGAGATGTTAGAGACCTGGAGAAGGAGAGAGAGAACAGAGATGTTAGAGACCTGGAGAAGGAGAGAGAGAACAGAGATGTTAGAGACCTGGAGAAGGAGAACAGAGATGTTAGAGACCTGGAGAAGGAGAACAGAGATGTTAGAGACCTGGAGAAGGAGAACAGAGATGTTAGAGACCTGGAGAAGGAGAACAGAGATGTTAGAGACCTGGAGAACGAGAACAGAGATGTTAGAGACCTGGAGAAGGAGAACAGAGATGTTAGAGACCTGGAGAACGAGAGAGAGAACAGAGATGTTAGAGACCTGGAGAAGGAGAGAGAGAACAGAGATGTTAGAGAGCTGGAGAACGAGAGAGAGAACAGAGATGTTAGAGACCTGGAGAAGGAGAGAGAGAACAGAGATGTTAGAGAGCTGGAGAAGGAGAGAGAGAACAGAGATGTTAGAGACCTGGAGAACGAGATAGAGAACAGAGATGTTAGAGACCTGGAGAACGAGAGAGAGAACAGAGATGTTAGAGACCTGGAGAAGGAGAGAGAGAACAGAGATGTTAGAGAGCTGGAGAAGGAGAGAGAGAACAGAGATGTTAGAGAGCTGGAGAAGGAGAGAGAGAACAGAGATGTTAGAGACCTGGAGAAGGAGAGAGAGAACAGAGATGTTAGAGACCTGGAGAACGAGAGAGAGAACAGAGATGTTAGAGACCTGGAGAAGGAGAGAGAGAACAGAGATGTTAGAGAGCTGGAGAAGGAGAGAGAGAACAGAGATGTTAGAGACCTGGAGAAGGAGAGAGAGAACAGAGATGTTAGAGAGCTGGAGAACGAG
>NW_024060219.1:157784-178025 GCF_016432855.1 Salvelinus namaycush
AGACAGCTAACCACACAAGGTCAGATAGCTAACCACACAAGGTCAGACAGCTAACCACACAAAATCAGATAGCTAACCACACAAGGTCAGACAGCTAACCACACAAGGTCAGATAGCTAACCACACAAGGTCAGATAGCTAACCACACAAGGTCAGACAGCTAACCACACAAGGTCAGACAGCTAACCACACAAGGTCAGATAGCTAACCACACAAGGTCAGATAGCTAACCACACAAGGTCAGACAGCTAACCACACAAGGTCAGATAGCTAACCACACAAGGTCAGATAGCTAACCACACAAGGTTGATACAGCTAACCACACAAGGTCAGATAGCTAACCACACAAGGTCAGACAGCTAACCACACAAGGTCAGATAGCTAACCACACAAGGTCAGACAGCTAACCACACAAGGTCAGATAGCTAACCACACAAGGTCAGACAGCTAACCACACAAGGTTGATACAGCTAACCACACAAGGTCAGACAGCTAACCACACAAGGTCAGATAGCTAACCACACAAGGTTTATACAGCTAACCACACAAGGTCAGATAGCTAACCACACAAGGTCAGACAGCTAACCACACAAGGTTGATACAGCTAACCACACAAGGTCAGACAGCTAACCACACAAGGTCAGACAGCTAACCACACAAGGTTGATACAGCTAACCACACAAGGTTGATACAGCTAACCACACAAGGTCAGACAGCTAACCACACAAGGTCAGACAGCTAACCACACAAGGTTGATACAGCTAACCACACAAGGTCAGATAGCTAACCACACAAGGTCAGACAGCTAACCACACAAGGTCAAACAACTAACCACACAAGGTCAGACAGCTAACCACACAAGGTCAAACAACTAACCACACAAGGTCAGACAGCTAACCACACAAGGTCAGATAGCTAACCACACAAGGTCAGACAGCTAACCACACAAGGTTGATACAGCTAACCACACAAGATCAGATAGCTAACCACACAAGATCAGATAGCTAACCACACAAGATCAGACAGCTAACCACACAAGGTTGATACAGCTAACCACACAAGATCAGACAGCTAACCACACAAGGTTGATACAGCTAACCACACAAGATCAGATAGCTAACCACACAAGGTCAGACAGCTAACCACACAAGGTCAGACAGCTAACCACACAAGGTCAGATAGCTAACCACACAAGGTCAGATAGCTAACCACACAAGGTCAGATAGCTAACCACACAAGGTCAGATAGCTAACCACACAAGGTCAGATAGCTAACCACACAAGGTCAGACAGCTAACCACACAAGGTCAGACAGCTAACCACACAAGGTTGTAATAGGTTCAATGCATTTAGTAAAATACATAGAATGCAGTTAGAGTAAGTGACAAGTTGTTAGTGTAGAGCTGAAGGTTAGATGTTAATCTAGAGCTGAAGGTTAGATGTTAGTCTAGAGCTGAAGGTTAGATGTTAGTCTAGAGCTAAAGGTTAGTTGTTTAGTGTAGAGCTGAAGATTAGATGTTAGTCTAGAGCTGAAGATTAGATGTTAGTCTAGAGCTGAAGGTTAGATGTTAGTCTAGAGCTGAAGGTTAGATGTTAGTCTAGAGCTGAAGGTTAGATGTTAGTCTAGAGCTGAAGGTTAGATGTTAGTCTAGAGCTGAAGGTTAGATGTTAGTCTAGAGCTGAAGGTTAGATGTTAGTCTAGAGCTGAAGATTAGATGTTAGTGTAGAGCTGAAGGTTAGATGTTAGTGTAGAGCTGAAGATTAGATGTTAGTCTAGAGCTGAAGATTAGATGTTAGTCTAGAGCTGAAGGTTAGATGTTAGTCTAGAGCTGAAGGTTAGATAAATCTCTTCTAATATTGAGTGTTTCTATAATGTTGAATGGTGACTGAGATTTTGTGACCTCTCTCTCTCTCTTTCTCACCCTCTCCCTCCCCCCTTCCCATCTCTCTCCCTCCCCCCTTTCCCCACTCCCCTCTCGCTCTTCCCCTCCCCACCCTCTCCATTTCTCTCTATTTCTCCCCCCTCCCCCTCTCCCACCCTCTCCATTTATCTCCCCCCTCCCCCCACCCTCTCCATTTCTCTCTATTTCTCCCCCCTCCCCCTCTCCCCACCCTCTCCATTTATCCCCCCCTCCCCCACTCCCCTCTCCCCACCATTTCTCTCCCCCTCCCCCTCTCCCCACCCTCTCCATTTCTCTCTATTTCTCCCCCCTCTCCCCACCCTCTCCATTTCTCTCCCCCTCTCCATTTCTCTCCCCCCTCCCCTCTCCCCACCCTCTCCATTTCTCTCTTTCTCCCCTTCCCCCTCTCCCCACCCTCTCCATTTCTCTCTATTTCTCTCCCCCTTATCCCCTCTCTCTCTTCCTCTCTCATCCTCTCCCCCTCCCCCCTTGCTGCATGCCACTGTGTGCCTCCAGCTGCCATACTGGTGACCCAGCTAACTACTCCGTACCTCCGCATCGTACCAGCGGCTGGTGACGACCAACTAACAGGTTAGACTCTCTGCTCGTGTTTCCAGTAGAGGTTGTAACATGTACTGTCCTGTTCTCCCAGCCTAAGTGCCTGTTCTGAGATACTGGTGTACAGCTGTAAGGGCTAGGCCTATTTCTTCAGGTGCCTGTGTTTTGTTGTTTTGTTTGTGTTGTTTTGTTTTGTTTGTTTTGTTTGTTGTGTTGTTTTGTTTGTTGTGTTGTTTTGTTTGTTGTGTTGTGAATTAAAGGTTCTTCCAGTACAACACCTGTAATATGATGAAGCATCCTCACTGTGTTACAGTACATAAAATGCCTGTTTTCATTTACAATCCTCATGTCATGTGTTGAAATTGGAGATTTCCCTACAGAAGTCAATCCCTTTCATTAATATGTATCATATCAGATCTGTGTATCTTCCCTGACATCTGACAATATCCCTAGACTGATAGTAGAGGTGTAGTGGAGGGGAGGGGGGAGAGAAATAGAGAGGGTGGGGAGAGGGGAGGGGGGAGAGAAATGGAGAGGGTGGGGAGAGGGGGAGGGGGGAGAGAAATAGAGAGGGTGGGGAGAGGGGAGGGGGGAGAGAAATGGAGAGGGTGGGGAGAGGGGGAGGGGGGAGAGAAATAGAGAGGGGGAGAGGGGAGGGGGGAGAGAAAAGGAGAGGGTGGGGAGAGGGGGAGGGGGGAGAGAAATAGAGAGGGGGAGAGGGGAGTGGGGAGAGAAATGGAGAGGGTGGGGAGAGGGGGAGGGGGAGAGAAATAGAGAGGGGGAGAGGGGAGTGGGGAAAGAAATGGAGAGGGTGGGGAGAGGGGAGGGGGGAGAGAAATGGAGAGGGTGGGGAGAGGGGAGGGGGGAGAGAAATGGAGAGGGTGGGGAGAGGGTGGGGAGAGGGGGGAGAAATAGAGAGAAATGGAGAGGGTGGGGAGAGGGGGAGGGGGGAGAAATAGAGAGAAATGGAGAGGGTGGGGAGAGGGGGAGGGGGGAGAAATAGAGAGAAATGGAGAGGGTGGGGAGAGGGGGAGGGGGGAGAAATAGAGAGAAATGGAGAGGGTGGGGAGAGGGGGAGGGGGGAGAAATAGAGATAAATGGAGAGGGTGGGGAGAGGGGGAGGGGGGAGAAATAGAGAGAAATGGAGAGGGTGGGGAGAGGGGGAGCGGGGAGATACATGGAGAGGGTGGGGAGAGGGGAGTGGGGAAGGGGGGAGATAAATGGAGAGGGTGGGGAGGGGAAGAGCGAGAGGGGACTGACTCTCAGCCTGACTGACAGGCCCGTTTGGGTGATATAGTATCGTAGTACTGGTGTGGATAAGAGATCTATGCAGCAAAAGTTCTCTTTTGTTTCATGTATTTGGTCGTAGAACTGCTACTGTAACTGGTGATTTCTTAAAACGTTCATTCTACCTCCATATGGGGATGAAATGGAAAAAAGCAGCCTGTTTCAGCAGTAAACGGTGTTCTCTTCTATAGGGATTCAACAGTCCACTATATCAATATTCAACCGCTATCGATACTCTATCTTCCCCAAAAACATTCAATAGAGTCAGTCTAACAGGACATGGACAGGACATGTTGGAGCAGATCGATTATACGTACATGTTCTACTGGCTGACTGACTGACTGGCTGACTGGCTGGCTGGCTGGCTGACTGGCTGGCTGGCTGACTGACTGACTGACTGACTGGCTGGCTGGCTGGCTGACTGGCTGGCTGGCTGACTAGCTGGCTGGCTGGCTGGCTGGCTGGCTGGTTGACTAGCTGACTGGCTGGCTGACTGACTGACTGGCTGGCTGGTTGACTAGCTGACATGCTGGCTGACTGATTGGCTGGCTGACTGATTGGCTGGCTGGCTGACTGGCTGGCTGGCTGACTGCCTGCCTGGCTGACTGATTGACTGGCTGACTGACTGGCTGGCTGGCTGGCTGGCTGACTGCATGACTGGCTGACTGATTGGCTGGCTGGCTGACTGATTGGCTGGCTGGCTGACTGACTGCCTGGCTGACTGATTGGCTGGCTGGCTGACTGACTGCATGACTGGCTGACTGACTGCATGACTGGCTGACTGATTGGCTGGCTGGCTGACTGATTGGCTGGCTGGCTGACTGACTGCCTGGCTGACTGATTGGCTGGCTGGCTGACTGACTGCATGACTGGCTGACTGACTGCATGACTGGCTGACTGATTGGCTGGCTGGCTGACTGATTGGCTGGCTGGCTGATTGGCTGCCTGGCTGACTGATTGACTGGCTGGCTGGTTGATTGGCTGCCTGGCTGACTGATTGGCTGGCTGGCTGGCTGACTGATTGACTGGCTGGCTGGTTGATTGGCTGCCTGGCTGACTGATTGGCTGGCTGGCTGACTGATTGGCTGGCTGGCTGGCTGACTGATTGACTGGCTGGCTGGCTGATTGGCTGCCTGGCTGACTGATTGGCTGGCTGGCTGACTGATTGGCTGGCTGGCTGGCTGACTGATTGGCTGGCTGACTGACTCGCTGGCTGGCTGGCTGACTGACTGCCTGGCTGACTGATTGACTGGCTGACTGCCTGGCTGACTGATTGGCTGGCTGGCTGGCTGACTGACTGCCTGACTGACTGACTGACTGCCTGGCTGACTGATTGGCTGGCTGGCTGGCTGACTGACAGCCTGACTGGCTGACTGACTGGCTGGCTGGCTGGCTGACTGCCTGGCTGACTGATTGACTGGCTGACTGCCTGGCTGACTGACTGCCTGGCTGACTGACTGGCTGGCTGACTGATTGGCTGGCTGGCTGGCTGGCTGACTGACTGTCTGGCTGACTGATTGGCTGGCTGGCTGGCTGACTGGCTGGCTGACTGATTGGCTGGCTGGCTGGCTGACTGACTGACTGACTGCCTGGCTGACTGGCTGACTGACTGGCTGACTGACTGCCTGGCTGACTGACTGCCTGGCTGACTGATTGGCTGGCTGACTGATTGGCTGGCTGACTGATTGGCTGGCTGGCTGATTGGCTGGCTGGCTGGCTGACTGACTGCCTGACTGACTGACTGACTGCCTGGCTGACTGATTGGCTGGCTGGCTGGCTGACTGACTGCCTGACTGGCTGACTGACTGACTGACTGACTGACTGGCTGACTGACTGGCTGACTGACTGGCTGACTGACTGGCTGACTGACTGGCTGACTGGCTGACTGACTGGCTGACTGACTGGCTGTACACCAGGAGCCATTGAGACATTACCAGATGTTTTTGTTTGTTTGTTGTTGTTGATGTTGTTTGTTTGTTGTTGTTGATGTTGTTTGTTTGTTGTTGTTGATGTTGTTTGTTTGTTTGTTGTTGTGTTGTCGATAATATAGGAGCGGCCACCCGTAAGCCTGACGCGGTAGAGCCAGAGAAACAGACTGACCACACAGTGAAGATAGCCGGAGTCATCGCTGGCATCCTCCTCTTCGTCATTATCTTCCTCGGAGTCGTCCTCCTCATGAAGAAAAGGTCAGCCATTTTGTAGAAGTGCTACATGTTGTGTTTTACGGTGCCAATATGACACAGTCGGACAAACTGAAGAGGAATAACATTTAATTTAAACATTATTCCATAAATACAATATGAGATAAATTTGGACATCTTGCTCGTTTATATTTCTCGAAGAACAAGACTTTTGTTGTTACTCCCGACAATACTCTCTATTCTGTCTTTCGCCCTCAAAACAGCAGTGGCAGCGTCGCTGTCGAATGTAAATAATTAATTTGATTATGTTGATACGCTACATTAAGGCTGTTTACAGCTAAATGAGAAACAGTTTGCTATGAAAGATGAATGTCTCCATGGCCCCATCATATAACAGGCATTAAACTAACCCCAGCCCTGTTCAATGACACTGGCTTGGGGATGGGAGGAAAAGGGAGAGGCATATAGAAAGGAAGATAAAGAATAGGAGATAAGAAGGAAATAATAATAGAGAGAGAGAGAGAGAGAGATACTCTGAGAGACTCTGAGAGAGAGACTCTGAGAGAGAGAAAGAGACTCTGAGAGAGAGAGAGAGACTCTGAGAGAGAGACTCTGAGAGAGAGAGAGAGAGAGACTCTGAGAGAGAGAGAGAGAGAGACTCTGAGAGAGAGAGAGAGAGAGAGATACTCTGAGAGACTCTGAGAGAGAGATTCTGAGAGAGAGAGAGAGAGAGAGAGAGAGAGAGAGAGAGAGAGAGAGACTCTGAGAGAGAGAGAGAGAGAGAGAGAGAGAGAGAGAGAGAGAGAGACTCTGAGAGAGAGAGAGAGAGACTCTGAGAGAGAGAGAGAGACTCTGAGAGAGAGAGACTCAGAGAGAGAGACTCTGAGAGAGAGAGACTCTGAGAGAGAGAGAGACTCTGAGAGAGAGAGAGAGAGAGAGAGAGAGAGACTCTGAGAGAGAGAGAGAGAGAGAGAGACTGAGAGAGAGAGACTGAGAGAGAGACTGAGAGAGAGAGAGACTCTGAGAGAGAGAGAGAGAGAGAGAGACTCTGAGAGAGAGAGAGAGAGAGACTCTGAGAGAGAGAGAGACTCTGAGAGAGAGAGAGAGAGAGAGAGAGAGAGAGAGAGAGAGAGAGAGAGAGAGAGAGAGAGAGAGAGAGAGAGAGAGAGAGAGAGAGAGAGAGAGAGAGAGAGAGAGAGAGAGAGAGAGAGAGAAATAAAGAGAGACAGACTAGGGCCAGTAATTGAAGGTTGCTAGATCAAATCCCCGAGCTGACAAGGTAAAAGTCTGAACAACCCACTGTTCCTAGGCCGTCATTGTAAATACCAATTTGTTCTTAGTTGACTTGCCTAGTTAAATTAAATTAAAAAAGTGAGGCAAGGAGAGAAAGCATTTCTATTGCCACTTACTGTAACTTCAGGCTAAATATACATCAGCTCTAGATACTATACAGGAGGAGGACGTCTCCACGTCTCCAATGCAATCTGGGAAGCTGAAGCTTCTGTACACACCCAGACCTGAAATATCCCAATGTCAGTTCGTGTACCTTTTATCTCGTTGCTGTTGTCCATAATATAGGAGCGGCCACCCATGAGCCTGACGCTGTGTTTCTCTAGATGAGTTGGCTGTGCTCTGGGAGTATGTCCCAAATGGCACCCTACTCCCTGTTATAGTGCACTACTTATGGTCAAAAGTAAGTGCACTATATAGTGAACGTGGTGCCATTTGGGACGCATGTTAGTTTACTGCATTCAGTATCTGTACCGAAAGGAACGCCGAGGCGGGAAACGCCATGACAACAGCGAGAGGAGGGGGGGGGGGGGGGGGGGGGAGACTACTTTATTGTCTGTACAGTTCCAACCTAACTTTTAGATTGATGTCCGTGTTGAAATTGTACACGTTCTGTATTTCTGCTCTACGATCATTTACCATTTCACATTGCTTGACAGTTTTGTTACGGTGTGAGGTAAAACAGTCGTGATATTTCATTGAAATAATTTTCTGTTTGCCTAATTTAAATGAGACAGTCAGGGAGATGAATTCATCGTATCCATTTGGTCTCATTTAGAATCTAATTGGTTTAGAATTAGAACCATGTTAAGAAATTCTAAGTTCTGATTTAGAACTAACCTTTGGAGGTTAAAATGTTAATTTCCCTTTTTGTCTACAGACATCTATGGTGACCCGGCCAGTGTTATTCCGTATTCATTTACGCCTACAAATATGAAACAGGAAAATATATAGCGTTTTGTCATGAGATGGAAATGATGTCCTAAAAACCTTCTCTAATGAATGTTAACTAGCTCCAAAGAAACCTATACCTACATGGCTGAACGATCATTCTGCCAGGGCAGCAGGTAGCCTAGTGGTTAGTACGTTGGGCCAGTATTTGAAAGGTCGCTGGTTTGAATCGCAGAGCCGACAAGGGTTTTTTTTTTTCTGTGTCCGAATCAACTTAATTGGATATTTTGGTTTTAATTGCCTTGGTTCCTTGGCAAATTGGGCACATCCTTAACTCCAAGTGGCCTTGCCACTAAAATCACGTCTATACATATGTCTATGACAGAGAGAACAAAAGCAAAACTCTGTTGTATATCAGTGGAGATACGAAGAGGCAGCATGCAGAAATATATGTGACATGGTATCAGTGTTTAACACGTCTTAGCTAACCGTTTCCGAGTTCCCAACATGACCTGTAGTCCAAATGTATGAGCACATGTGTATCTATCTCTACCAAGAGTCAGCGTACATATTACACGATATCTCCTTGTCCTGCTCACATTACATGCCAAATAACACCAAGCTACCACCTTGCTCCTCACTACAACTGTAGTCTACCTTAACGTTTCCCTTCTACCTGCCTGCCTGCCTGCCTACCTGCCTGCCTACCTGTTTACCTGCCTGCCTACCTACCTGCCTGCCTACCTGCTTACCTGCCTGCCTACTTACCTACCTGCCTGCCTGCCTGCCTGCCTACCTGCCTGTCTGTCTGTCTGTCTGTCTGTCTGTCTGTCTGTCTGTCTGCCTGCCTGCCTACCTACCTGCTTACCTGCCTGCCTACCTGCCTGCCTACCTGCTTACCTGCCTGCCTACCTACCTGCCTGCCTACCTGCTTACCTGCATGCCTACCTACCTGCCTGCCTACCTGCTTACCTGCCTGCCTACCTACCTGCCTGCCTGCCTGCCTACCTGCTTACCTGCCTGCCTACCTACCTACCTGCCTACATGCCTGTCTGTCTGCCTGCCTGCTTGCCTGCCTGTCTAACTGCCTGCCACCCACCATATCTGTTTTTTGTCCATTTTATAAATTTTTTCTAACATTAATATATATTTACTTTTTCTTTCCTTCATTTCATATCCCCCGTCCCTCCGTCCCGCCGTCCTCCACTGCTTATATCCTACCACCACCTCACCTAACCACGTACCACCTCACCTAACCACGTACCACCTCACCTACCACTGGGCAGAAGAACCTACCACTCCTACACTTACTACCTGTAAGTAAACACGTCAACGTAACAGTCTTGGTGCTTTTGCTTTACTACCGTGTATCATTTAGACCTGGGTCCGTGCATGAGAGAAACCATGACATTCTCATCTGTTCCACAGACCTGGGTCCGTGCATGAGAGAAACCATGACATTCTCATCTGTTCCACAGACCTGGGTCCGTGCATGAGAGAAACCATGACCTTCTCATCTGTTCCACAGACCTGGGTCCGTGCATGAGAGAAACCATGACATTCTCATCTGTTCCACAGACCTGGGTCCGTGCATGAGAGAAACCATGACCTTCTCATCTGTTCCACAGACCTGGGTCGAATACACATGTCAATTACTTTCAAATATTTGAGATACGTTTGATTAGATATACCCTGTACAGTAGAAAAAACTATTATCTCCAAAGCACCTTAGTATTTGCATGAGAAGAAGCACGTCATTCCAACATCTACCATGCTGTAGTTTCTGACAGAGATTCTGAAGGACTCTCAGATATTTTCCCCTTGATGATCAGATTGTCACACTTTGACAATTGCTTATCAATGATTTATGAAGCCTCTATGTAAGAAATTATAAAGAGTACATCATGGAGATCTTATAGAGGCCTGAAGTCTCTAAAATAGACATCTATCAATCTCAGAACTGACTGGTCTGGTCAAACAAACGGACTGCTTGAAGTGAAACCGATTGTGAGCTATCACGAGATCAGGATGGTTTCACTAGGCTAGGTCCTGTGGCTCAGTCGGTAGAGCATGGGTCCTGTGGCTCAGTCGGCAGAGCATGGGTCCTGTGTGGCTCAGTCGGTAGAGCATGGGTCCTGTGGCTCAGTCGGTAGAGCATGGGTCCTGTGGCTCAGTCGGTAGAGCATGGGTCCTGTGGCTCAGTCGGTAGAGCATGGGTCCTGTGGCTCAGTCAGTAGAGCATGGGTCCTGTGGCTCAGTCGGTAGAGCATGGGTCCTGTGGCTCAGTCGGTAGAGCATGGGTCCTGTGTGGCTCAGTCGGTAGAGCATGGGTCCTGTGGCTCAGTCGGTAGAGCATGGGTCCTGTGGCTCAGTCGGTAGAGCATGGGTCCTGTGGCTCAGTCGGTAGAGCATGGGTCCTGTGGCTCAGTCGGTAGAGCATGGGTCCTGTGGCTCAGTCGGCAGAGCATGGGTCATGTGGCTCAGTCAGTAGAGCATGGGTCCTGTGGCTCAGTCGGCAGAGCATGGGTCCTGTGTGGCTCAGTCGGTAGAGCATGGGTCCTGTGGCTCAGTCGGTAGAGCATGGGTCCTGTGGCTCAGTCGGTAGAGCATGGGTCCTGTTGCTCAGTCGGTAGAGCATGGGTCCTGTGGCTCAGTCGGTAGAGCATGGGTCCTGTGGCTCAGTCAGTAGAGCATGGGTCCTGTGGCTCAGTCAGTAGAGCATGGGTCCTGTGGCTCAGTCGGTAGAGCATGGGTCCTGTGTGTCAGTCGGTAGAGCATGGGTCCTGTGGCTCAGTCGGTAGAGCATGGGTCCTGTGTGTCAGTCGGTAGAGCATGGGTCCTGTGTGGCTCAGTCAGTAGAGCATGGGTCCTGTGTGTCAGTCGGTAGAGCATGGGTCCTGTGGCTCAGTCGGTAGAGCATGGGTCCTGTGGCTCAGTCGGTAGAGCGTTGGTCCTGTGTGGCTCAGTCGGCAGAGCATGGGTCCTGTGTGTCAGTCGGCAGAGCATGGGTCCTGTGTGTCAGTCGGCAGAGCATGGGTCCTGTGTGTCAGTCGGTAGAGCGTTGGTCCTGTGGCTCAGTCGGTAGAGCATGGGTCCTGTGGCTCAGTCGGTAGAGCATGGGTCCTGTGGCTCAGTCGGTAGAGCATGGGTCCTGTGGCTCAGTCGGTAGAGCATGGGTCCTGTGGCTCAGTCGGTAGAGCATGGGTCCTGTGGCTCAGTCGGTAGAGCATGGGTCCTGTGGCTCAGTCAGTAGAGCATGGGTCCTGTGTGTCAGTCGGTAGAGCATGGGTCCTGTGTGGCTCAGTCGGTAGAGCATGGGTCCTGTGGCTCAGTCAGTAGAGCATGGGTCCTGTGGCTCAGTCGGTAGAGCGTTGGTCCTGTGGCTCAGTCGGTAGAGCGTTGGTCCTGTGGCTCAGTCAGTAGAGCATGGGTCCTGTGTGTCAGTCGGTAGAGCATGGGTCCTGTGGCTCAGTCGGTAGAGCGTTGGTCCTGTGGCTCAGTCGGTAGAGCGTTGGTCCTGTGGCTCAGTCGGTAGAGCGTTGGTCCTGTGGCTCAGTCGGTAGAGCGTTGGTCCTGTGTGTCAGTCGGCAGAGCATGGGTCCTGTGTGTCAGTCGGCAGAGCATGGGTCCTGTGTGTCAGTCGGCAGAGCATGGGTCCTGTGGCTCAGTCGGTAGAGCATGGGTCCTGTGTGGCTCAGTCGGTAGAGCATGGGTCCTGTGGCTCAGTCAGTAGAGCATGGGTCCTGTGGCTCAGTCAGTAGAGCATGGGTCCTGTGTGGCTCAGTCAGTAGAGCATGGGTCCTGTGGCTCAGTCGGTAGAGCATGGGTCCTGTGGCTCAGTCAGTAGAGCATGGGTCCTGTGGCTCAGTCGGTAGAGCATGGGTCCTGTGGCTCAGTCGGTAGAGCATGGGTCCTGTGGCTCAGTCAGTAGAGCATGGGTCCTGTGGCTCAGTCGGTAGAGCATGGGTCCTGTGGCTCAGTCGGCAGAGCATGGGTCCTGTGGCTCAGTCGGTAGAACATGGGTCCTGTGGCTCAGTCGGCAGAGCATGGCGTTTGTTTATGATTTCCAATGGGGCAACCCATATGTAAAATGTGTTTAAAAGTATGATTGTAAATTGCTTTGGATAAAAGTGGCTGTTAAATGGCATACAATAGACCTGGATGAATCCACTTAGATATTTTCCACATGACCCAACACAGGGGCCTCTTCCATAGAGAAGAGGTAGGACGCCATATACGTCCACATCATTATCATCATACTTTTGTCACTTTTCACACTGCTGCACGACTGCTGCAAACAGATAGTGGGTGTGTTCATAATGGCATCCTATTACCCATGTGCCCTGGTCAAAAGTAGTCCACTATATAGGGAATGGGGTGGAATTTTGGACACAGACCTTGGTCTAACAGGCCCTGCTGTAGTGTTGCCTGTCGTAGCGATGACGACAGGAAGGACAGACGGATGGAGGGAGGGAGAGAGAGAAGGGGAAAGAGGAGGGTGGGAGACAACAGCCTCTTGCAGCTCATTTTCATTATGCTTAATGCTAGTCGTTTTACACAACAAACAAGCATCAGAGACAGGCGGTTAGACGCTCCCATGTGAAATGCATGAGGGGAACCAAGTCCCCTCTCCCTCTCCATCTCCTCTCTCTCTCCATCACATCTCTCTCCCTCTCTCTCCCTCTCCATCACCTCTCTCTCTCTCTCTCTCCCTCTCCATCTCCTCTCTCTCTCCATCACCCCTCTTATATAAATAAGACACCCAGTACATTAACCTCTGATATAAATAAGACAGCCAGTACATTAACCCCTGATAGAAATAAGACATCCAGTACATTAACCCCTGATATAAATAAGACAGCCAGTACATTAACCTCTGATATGAATAAGACAGCCTGTACATTAACCTCCGATATAAATAAGACAGCCAGTACATTAACCTCTGATATGAATAAGACAGCCTGTACATTAACCTCCGATATAAATAAGACAGCCTGTACATTAACCTCCGATATAAATAAGACAGCCAGTACATTAACCTCTGATATAAATAAGACAGCCAGTACGTTAACCCCTGATATAAATAAGACAGCCAGTACATTAACCTCTGATATAAATAAGACAGCCATTACATTAACCCCTGATATAAATAAGACAGCCAGTACATTAACCTCTGATATAAATAAGACAGCCAGTACATTAACCTCTGATATAAATAAGACAGCCAGTACATTAACCCCTGATATGAACAAGACAGCCAGTACATTAACCCCCGATATAAATAAGACAGCCAGTACATTAACCTCTGATATGAATAAGACAGCCTGTACATTAACCTCCGATATAAATAAGACAGCCAGTACATTAACCCCTGATATGAATAAGACAGCCAGTACATTAACCCCTGATATAAATAAGACAGCCAGTACATTAACCACTGATATAAATAAGACAGTCAGTACATTAACCTCTGATATAAATAAGACAGCCATTACATTAACCCCTGATATAAATAAGACAGCCAGTACATTAACCTCTGACATGAATAAGACAGCCAGTACATTAATATCTGATATAAATAAGACAGCCAGTACATTAACCTCTGATATAAATAAGACAGCCAGCACATTAACCACTGATATAAATAAGACAGCCAGTACATTAACCACTGATATAAATAAGACAGCCAGGACATTAACCTCTGATATAAATAAGACAGCCAGTACATTAACCTCTGATATAAATAAGACAGCCAGTACATTAACCTCTGATATAAATAAGACAGCCAGTACATTAACCTCTGATATAAATAAGACAGCCAGTACATTAACCCCTGATATGAATAAGACAGCCAGTACATTAACCTCCGATATAAATAAGACAGCCAGTACATTAACCCCTGATATGAATAAGACAGCCAGTACATTAACCCCTGATATAAATAAGACAGCCAGTACATTAACCACTGATATAAATAAGACAGTCAGTACATTAACCTCTGATATAAATAAGACAGCCATTACATTAACCCCTGATATAAATAAGACAGCCAGTACATTAACCTCTGACATGAATAAGACAGCCAGTACATTAATATCTGATATAAATAAGACAGCCAGTACATTAACCTCTGATATAAATAAGACAGCCAGCACATTAACCACTGATATAAATAAGACAGCCAGTACATTAACCACTGATATAAATAAGACAGCCAGGACATTAACCTCTGATATAAATAAGACAGCCAGTACATTAACCTCTGATATAAATAAGACAGCCAGTACATTAACCTCTGATATAAATAAGACAGCCAGTACATTAACCTCTGATATAAATAAGACAGCCAGTACATTAACCTCTGATATGAATAAGACAGCCTGTACATTAACCTCCGATATAAATAAGACAGCCAGTACATTAACCCCTGATATGAATAAGACAGCCAGTACATTAACCCCTGATATAAATAAGACAGCCAGTACATTAACCACTGATATAAGTAAGACAGTCAGTACATTAACCTCTGATATAAATAAGACAGCCATTACATTAACCCCTGATATAAATAAGACAGCCAGTACATTAACCTCTGACATGAATAAGACAGCCAGTACATTAATATCTGATATAAATAAGACAGCCAGTACATTAACCTCTGATATAAATAAGACAGCCAGCACATTAACCACTGATATAAATAAGACAGCCAGTACATTAACCACTGATATAAATAAGACAGCCAGGACATTAACCTCTGATATAAATAAGACAGCCAGTACATTAACCTCTGATATAAATAAGACAGCCAGTACATTAACCTCTTATATAAATAAGACAGCCAGTACATTAACCTCCGATATAAATAAGACAGCCAGTACATTAACCCCTGATATAAATAAGACAGCCAGTACATTAACCTCTGATATAACTAAGACAGCCAGTACATTAACCCCTGATATGAATAAGACAGCCAGTACATTAACCCCTGATATAAATAAGACAGCCAGTACATTAACCACTGATATAAATAAGACAGCCAGTACATTAACCTCTGATATAAATAAGACAGCCATTACATTAACCCCTGATATAAATAAGACAGCCAGTACATTAACCTCTGACATGAATAAGACAGCCAGTACATTAATATCTGATATAAATAAGACAGCCAGTACATTAACCTCTGATATAAATAAGACAGCCAGCACATTAACCACTGATATAAATAAGACAGCCAGTACATTAACCCCTGATATAAATAAGACAGCCAGTACATTAACCCCTGATATAACTAAGACAGCCAGTACATTAACCCCCGATATGAATAAGACAGCCAGTACATTAACCCCTGATATAAATAAGACAGCCAGTACATTAACCCCTGATATGAATAAGACAGCAATTACATTAACCTCTGATATAAATCAGACAGCCAGTACGTTAACCTCTGATATAAATAAGACAGCCAGTACATTAATCTCTGATATAAATAAGACAGCCATTACATTAACCCCTGATATAAATAAGACAGCCATTACATTAGCCTCTGATATAAATAAGACAGCCAGTACATTAACCCCGATATAAATAAGACAGCCAGTACATTAACCGCTGATATAAATCAGACAGCCAGTACATTAACCCCTGATATGAATAAGACAGCCAGTACATTAACCCTTGATATAAATAAGACAGCTTGTACCATTACATTAACTGCTATCGAGAATGAATGAGCTATATGATTGACACTATGAAGACTTGAGGATCTGAAGACATGCTTTAAGATTTCTGTTCTGAGACTTGAGGCTGTGTGTGTGTGTGTGTGTGTGTGTGTGTGTGTGTGTGTGTGTGTGTGTGTGTGTGTGTGTGTGTGTGTGTGTGTGTGTGTGTGTGTGTGTGTGTGTGTGTGTGTGTTTGTGCACGCGGCCAGTGTTGTCATTACATCAAGAGGTTAACAGAGGTTAAGCCCCTCCCTATAGTTTTATTTTATTTTATTTTATTTGATCCCTCTCACCCTGCTGTCAATGGAGCCCAACCCCTCACACCCTGCTATCTCCCTGCATGTCATTGGAATCCAATACAGGCAACAAGACCATTTACCCCCCAAGGACGCACAGCCTCACTACGCCAATATACTGACAATTAGGAAGAGGAGAACGATAGAGGGCGGAGGGAGAAAAGGAGAGAGGGGGAGGGAGAGAGAGAGAGGGAAAGATACAGAGAGAAAGAGGGGACAAGAGAGAGAGGTGTTGATGAGGGGGAAAGAGAGGGGATGAATAGGGGTGAGAGAGGGGATGAAGAGGGAGAGAGAGAGGGGATGAAGAGGGAGAGATAGAGGGGAGGGAGAGAGAGAAAAGGTGATGGAGAGAGAGCGAGAGAGGATGAAGAGTGAGAGAGAGAAAAGGTGATGGAGAGAGAGAGAGAGAGAGAGAGAGAGAGGATGAAGAGGGAGAGAGAGAGGGAACGAAGAGAGAGGTGATGTAGAGAGAGAGAAAGAGGGGATGAAGAGGGAGAGATAGAGGGGAGGGAGAGAGAGAAAAGGTAATGGAGAGAGAGCGAGAGAGGATGAAGAGGGAGAGAGAAAAGGTGATGTTGAGAGAGAGAGAAAGGATGAAGAGGGAGAGAAAGAGGGGATGAAGAGGGAGAGAGAGAGGGGATGAAGAGGGAGAGATAGAGGGGATGGAGAGGGAGAGAGAGAGGGGATGAAGAGGGAGAGATAGAGGAGATGGAGAGGGAGAGAGAGAGGGGATGAAGAGGGAGAGAGAGTGTCGATGGAGAGGGAGAGAGAGGTGATGGAGCGGGAGAGAGGTGATGGAGAGGGAGAGAGAGAGAGAGGAGATGGAGAGGGAGAGATAGAGAGAGAGAGAGAAAGAGAGGTGATGAAGAGGGAGAGATAGAGAGAGAGAGAGGAGAGGGAGAGATAGAGAGAGAGAGAGAGAGAGAGAGAGGTGATGAAGAGGGAGTGAGGACTTGGTTCCCCTCATGCATTTCACATGGGAGCGTCTAACCGCCTGTCTCTGATGCTTGTTTGTTGTGTAAAACGACTAGCATTAAGCATAATGAAAATGAGCTGCAAGAGGCTGTTGTCTCCCACCCTCCTCTTTCCCCTTCTCTCTCTCCCTCCCTCCATCCGTCTGTCCGTCCTGTCCTCATCGCTACGACAGGCAACACTACAGCAGGGCCTGTTAGACTATGGTACTGCGTCCCCAAATGCCACCCTATTCCCTATGGGCACTGGTCAAAAAAGGGTGCACTACAAAGGGAGTTTAGTGGCATTTGGGAACCAAAACGTTTAGCAGAATGAGTGCACTAGCTCCTTCATTAAAACCTACAAGGCTACCTGAACGTTGAGCAACAATCATATTAATTGGTACAAGACCGTGTACGTGTTTTTTTTTCTGACAATCTCTGCATTCTGATGAGAGAGGAGAGGAGAGGAGAGGAGAGGAGAGGAGAGGAGAGGAGAGGAGGGGAGGGGAGAGGAGAGGAGAGGAGAGGAGAGGAGAGGAGAGGAGAGGAGAGGAGAGGAGAGGAGAGGAGGGGAGAGGAGAGGAGAGGAGAGGAGAGGAGGGGAAGAGGAGGGGAGAGGGGGAGAGGGGAGAGGAGGGGAGAAGAGGGGAGAGGAAGAGGGGGATGAGGAGGGGAGGGGAGGGGAGGGGAGAGGAGGGGAGGGGAGGGGGGGAGGGGAGGGAGGGGAGAGGAGAGGAGAGGAGGGGAGGGAGAGGAGGGGAAGGGGAGGGGAGAGGAGAGGAAGGGGAGGGGAAGGAAGGGGAGGAGGGGAGGGGAGGAAGAAGGAGGGGAGAGGGAGGGGAGGGGAGGGGAGGGGGGGGAAGGGAGAGGGGGGGGGGGGGGAGGGGAGGGGAGGGGAGGGGAGAGGAGAGGGAGGAGAGGAGAGGAGAGGAGGGAGAGGGGGAGGAGAGGAGAGGAGAGAGAGGAGAGGAGGGAGGAGAGGAGAGGAGGGGGGAGGGGAGGAGAGGAGAGGAGAGGAGGGGAGAGGGAGGGAGAGGAGAGGAGGGAGAGAGGAGAGGAGAGGAGAGGAGAGGAGAAGAGGAGAGGAGAGGAGAGGAGAGGAGGGGGGAGAGGAGGAGGAGAGGAGAGGGGAGGGGAGGGGAGGAGGGGAGGGAGAGGAGAGGAGGGGGGAGAGGAGGGGAGAGGAGGGGAGGAGAGGAGAGGAGGGGAGAGGAGGGGAGAGGAGGGGAGGGGAGGGAGGGAGAGGAGGGGAGGGAGGAGGGGAGGGGAAGAGGAGAGGGAGGAGAGGAGAGGAGAGGAGGGAGGAGAGGAGAGGAGGGGAGGAGAGGAGAGGAGAGGAGAGGAGAGGAGGAGGAGGGGAGGAGAGGAGAGGAGGGGAAGGGGAGAGAGGAGAGGAGGGGAGGGAGGAGGGGAGGGGAGGGGAGGGGAGAAGAGGGGAGAGGGAGGAGAGGAGAGGAGAGGAAGGAGGGGAGGGGAGAGGAGGGGAGGGGAGGAGAGGAGAGGGGAGAGGAGAGGAGAGGAGAGGAGAGGAGAGGAGAGGAGAGGAGAGGAGAGGAGAGGGGAGCTAGAACAATGGAAAGGGATGGTACAAAGAGCTAGAACAATGGAAAAGGATGGTACTAAGAGCCAGGACAATGGGAACAGATGGTACTAGGAGCTGGGCAATGGAAAGGGATGGTACTAGGAGCTAGGACAATGGAAAGGGATGGTACTAGGAGCTAGGACAATGGGAACAGATGGTACTAGGAGCTAGGACAATGGAAAGAGATGGTACTGGGAGCTAGGACAATGGAAAGGGATGGTACTGGGAGCTAGAACAATGGGAAAGGATGGTACTAGGAGCTAGAACAATGGAAAGGGATGGTACTAGTAGCTAGGACAATGGGAACAGATGGTACTAGGAGCTAGAACAATGGAAAGGGATGGTACTAGGAGCTAGGACAATGGAAAGGGATGGTACTAGGAGCCAGAACAATAGAAAGGGATGGTACTAGGAGCTAGGACAATGGAAAGGGATGGTACTAGGAGCTAGGACAATGGAAAGGGATGGTACTAGGAGCTAGAACAATGGAAAAGGATGGTACTAGGAGCTAGGACAATGGGAACAGATGGTACTAGGAGCTGGGCAATGGAAAGGGATGGTACTAGGAGCTAGGACAATAGAAAAGGATGGTACTAGGAGCTGTTCAATGGAAAAGGATGGTACTAAGAGCTAGGACAATGGAAAGGGATGGTACTAGGAGCTGTTCAATGGAAAAGGATGGTACTAAGAGCCAGAACAATAGAAAGGGATGGTACTAAGAGCTAGGACAATGGAAAGGGATGGTACTAGGAGCTAGGACAATGGAAAGGGATGGTACTAGGAGCTAGAACAATAGAAAGGGATGGTACTAAGAGCTAGGACAATGGAAAGGGATGGTACTAGGAGCTAGGACAATGGAAAGGGATGGTACTAGGAGCTAGAACAATGGAAAAGGATGGTACTAGGAGCTGTTCAATGGAAAAGGATGGTACTAGGAGCTGTTTTGAGATTGAGTAGATATAGAGAATGGTCTGGTTATAGTATCTTCTATAGAGAATGGTCTGATTATAGTCTGATTATAGTCTCTTCTATAGAGAATGGTCTGATTATAGTCTGATTATAGTCTCTTCTATAGAGAATGGTCTGATTATAGTATCTTCTATAGAGAATGGTCTGATTATAGTCTGGTTATAGTATCTTCTATAGAGAATGGTCTGATTATAGTCTGGTTATAGTCTCTTCTATAGAGAATGGTCTGGTTATAGTCTCTTCTATAGAGAATGGTCTGATTATAGTCTGGTTATAGTATCTTCTATAGAGAATGGTCTGGTTATAGTATCTTCTATAGAGAATGGTCTGATTATAGTCTGGTTATAGTCTCTTCTATAGAGAATGGTCTGATTATAGTATATTCTATAGAGAATGGTCTGATTATAGTCTGGTTATAGTCTCTTCTATAGAGAATGGTCTGATTATAGTCTGGTTATAGTATCTTATATAGAGAATGGTCTGATTATAGTATCTTCTATAGAGAATGGTCTGATTATAGTCTCTTCTATAGAGAATGGTCTGATTATAGTATCTTCTATAGAGAATGGTCTGATTATAGTCTGATTATAGTCTCCTTCTATAGAGATGGTTACTGAATGTATTATAGTGCTGTTAAGTCTCTTCTATAT
>NW_024060219.1:178125-209433 GCF_016432855.1 Salvelinus namaycush
GGTATGAGGACTCCACTAGGTTATGAGGACTCCACCAGGTTATGAGGACTCCACTAGGTTATGAGGACTCCACTAGGTTATGAGTCTATGAGGACTCCACCAGGTTATGAGGACTCCACTAGGTTATGAGGACTCCACTAGGTTATGAGGACTCCACTAGGTTATGAGGACTCCACTAGGTTATGAGGACTCCACTAGGTTATGAGGACTCCACTAGGTTATGAGGACTACACTAGGTTATGAGGACTCCACCAGGTTATGAGGACTCCACCAGGTTATGAGGACTCCACTAGTTAATGAGGACTCCACTAGGTTATGAGGACCACTAGGTTATGAGGACTCCACTAGGTTATGAGGACTCCACTAGGTTATGAGGACTCCACTAGGTTATGAGGACTCCACTAGGTATGAGGACTCCACTAGGTTATGAGGACTCCACTAGGTTATGAGGACTCCACTAGGTTATGAGGACTCCACTAGGTTATAAGGACTCCACCAGGTTATGAGGACTCCACCAGGTTATGAGGACTCCACTAGGTTATGAGGACTCCACTAGGTTATGAGGACTCCACTAGGTTATGAGGACTCCACTAGGTTATGAGGACTCCACTAGGTTATGAGGACTCCACTAGGTTATAAGGACTCCACTAGGTTATGAGGACTCCACTAGGTTTATGAGGACTCCACCAGGTTATGAGGACTCCACTAGGTTATGAGGACTCCACCAGTTATGAGGACTCCACTAGGTTATGTAGGACTCCACTAGGTTATGAGGACCACTAGGTTATGAGTCTATGGAGACTCCACCAGGTTATGAGGACCTCCACTAGGTTATGAGGACTCCACTAGGTTATGAGGACTCCACTAGGTTATGAGGGACTCCACTAGGTTATGAGGATCCCACTAGGTTATGAGGACTCCACTAGGTTATGAGGACTACACTAGGTATGAGGACTCCCACCAGGTTATGAGGACTCCACCGGTTATGAGGACCCTCCACTAGTAATGAGGACTCCACTAGGTTATGAGGACCCCTAGGTTATGAGGACTCCACCTAGGTTATGAGGACTCCACCAGGTTATGAGGACTCCACTTAGGTTATGAGGACTCCACTAGGTTATGAGGAACTCCCCCACTAGGTGAGGACTCCACTAGGTTATGAGGACTCCACTAGGTTATGAGGACTCCACTAGGTTATAAGGACTCCACAGGTTATGAGGACTCCACCAGGTTATGAGGACTCCACTAGGTTATGAGGACTCCACTAGGTTATGAGGATCCACTAGGTTATGAGGACTCCACTAGGTTATGAGGACCCCACTAGGTTATGAGGACTCACTAGGTTATAAGGACTCCACCAGGTTATGAGGACTCCCACTAGGTTTATGAGGACCTCCACCAGGTTTATGAGGACTCCACTAGGTTATGAGGACTCCACCAGGTTATGAGGGACCTCCACTAGGTTATGAGGACTCCATAGGTTATGAGGACCCACTAGGTTATAAGGACTCCACCAGGTTATGAGGACTCCACTAGGTTATGAGGCTCCACTAGGTATGAGGACTCCACTAGGTTATGAGGACTCCACTAGGCTTATGAGGACTCCACTAGGTTATGAGGACTCCACCAGGTTATGAGGACTCCACTAGGTTATGAGGACTCCACTAGGTTATGAGGACTCCACTAGGTTATGAGGACTCCACTAGGTTATGAGGAATCCACTAGGTTATGAGGACTCCACTAGGTTATGAGGACTCCACTAGGTTATGAGGACTCCACTAGGTTATGAGGACTCCACTAGGTTATGAGGACTCCACCAGGTTATGAGGACTCCACTAGGTTATGAGGACTCCACCAGGTTATGAGGACTCCACTAGGTTATGAGGACTCCACTAGGTTATGAGGACTCCACTAGGTTATGAGGACTCCACTAGGTTATGAGGACTCCACTAGTTATGAGGACTCCACTAGTTGATGACCACTAGGTTATGAGGACTCCACTAGGTTATGAGGACTCCACTAGGTTATGAGGACTCCACTAGGTTATGAGGACTCCACTAGGTTATGAGGACTCCACTAGTCTATGAGGACTCCACTAGGTTATGAGGACTCCACTAGTCTATGAGGACTCCACTAGGTTATGAGGACTCCACTAGGTTATGAGGACCACTAGGTTATGAGGACTCCACTAGGTTATGAGGACTCCACTAGGTTATGAGGACCACTAGGTTATGAGGACTCCACTAGGTTATGAGGACCACTAGGTTATGAGGACTCCACTAGGTTATGAGGACTCCACTAGGTTATGAGGACTCCACTAGGTTATGAGGACTACACTAGTTTATGAGGACTCCACTAGGTTATGAGGACTCCACTAGGTTATGAGGACTACACTAGTTTATGAGGAATCCACTAGGTTATGAGGACTCCACTAGTTTATGAGGACTCCATTGAATGTGTGTACACTAAGCACACAATGGCAATCTCTAACATGAAGCTATTGTTCAGCTCAGTGTGTGTGTGTGTGTGTGTGTGTGTGTGTGTGTGTGTGTGTGTGTGTGTGTGTGTGTGTGTGCGCGTGCGCGTGCGCGTGTGCGTGTGTGTGTGTGTGTATGTGTGTGTGCGTGACGACACGCTGCTGAGGGGGAGGACGACTCATAATAATGTCTGGAAAGGGAGTAAATGGAACGGTATCAGACACATGGAAACCATGGAAACCATGTGTTTGATGTATTTGATGCCGTTCCACTCAATCCGCTCCATCCATTTCCACGAGCCTGGGGCCCTCCCTAATTAAGGTGCTACCAGCCTCCTGTGGTGTGTGTGTGTGTGTGCGTGTAGTGTGCTAGTGTGTGTAAATTCCGCAGCTGCCTCATTGCGTCTCGTAACATCCAATTATTTACCAGCACACAAATGAAAACAACCTTGAAAAGTGTTCATTTCCAAACGCTCTTTGTCTGCTGAACGTTGGGAGATGAAGTACTTGACAAAGGTCTGGGTCCAAGGACTCCCATTCAGCTGCCGCTGTGTAACAGACATGCTATAACATACATGTTATAACAGACATGCTATAACAGACATGCTATAACAGACATGTTACAACAGACATGTTACAACAGACATGTTATAACAGATATGCTATAACAGACATGTTATAACAGACATAACAGACATGTTATAACAGACATAACAGACATGTTATAACAGACATAACAGACATGCTACAACAGACATGTTACAACAGACATGTTACAACAGACATGTTATAACAGACATGTTACAACAGACATAACAGACATGCTATAACAGACATGTTACAACAGACATAACAGACATGCTATAACAGACATGCTATAACAGACATGCTATAACAGACATGTTACAACAGACATAACAGACATGCTATAACAGACATGCTATAACAGACATGCTATAACAGACATGTTACAACAGACATGTTACAACAGACATGTTATAACAGACATGTTACAACAGACATAACAGACATGCTATAACAGACATGTTACAACAGACATAACAGACATGCTATAACAGACATGCTATAACAGACATGCTATAACAGACATGTTACAACAGACATGTTACAACAGACATGCTATAACAGACATGTTACAACAGACATGTTACAACAGACATGCTATAACAGACATAACAGACATGCTATAACAGACATGTTACAACAGACATAACAGACATGCTATAACAGACATGTTACAACAGACATAACAGACATGCTATAACAGACATGCTATAACAGACATGCTATAACAGACATGTTACAACAGACATGTTACAACAGACATGCTATAACAGACATGTTACAACAGACATGTTACAACAGACATGTTATAACAGACATAACAGACATGTTATAACAGACATGTTACAACAGACATGTTACAACAGACATAACAGACATGTTATAACAGACATAACAGACATGTTATAACAGACATGTTATAACAGACATGTTACAACAGACATGTTACAACAGACATAACAGACATGCTATAACAGACATGCTATAACAGACATGCTATAACAGACATGCTATAACAGACATGTTATAACAGACATGTTACAACAGACATGTTACAACAGACATAACAGACATGCTATAACAGACATGCTATAACAGACATGCTATAACAGACATGTTATAACAGACATGTTACAACAGACATGTTATAACAGACATGTTGGCTGATAAGAGCGGCGTTATTGTAGTTCCAACCATATTTTCTACTTTTATTTGGCTGTGTCATCCAACCTTGAATTTTCATTTATCTATTCAGTCTATTTAAAAAAATATCCTATTTACTTTTTCACTTCTAACATTTTCAATTCTGGCAATTTGTTACAAAAATGTTCCCACCGGGCGTGAATGAATTGGAAACTGAATTGAACCAAACCAAACCTGTGGTCATAATAGTTAGTTAGCCTCTATTGAGCTTTTTATTTTCATGGTACTGCATGTTCTGTAGCTAAGTACAGTGCTTTGTCTGTTGTCGGACCTGAGGTTCCAGTCCAGGACACAGTGCTTTACCTGCTGAGTTGACGGACCTGAGGTCCCAGTCCAGGACACAATGCTGTATCTGCTGAGTTGATGGACCTGAGGTCCCAGTCTAGGACACAGTGCGTTATCTGTTGACGGACCTGAGGTCCCAGTCCAGGACACAGTGCTTTATCTGCTGACGGACCTTAGGTCCCAGTCCAGGACACAGTGCTTTATCTGTTGACGGACCTGAGGTCCCAGTCCAGGACACAGTGCTTTATCTGTTGACGGACCTGAGGTCCCAGTCCAGGACACAGTGCTTTATCTGTTGACGGACCTGAGGTCCCAGCCCAGGACACAGTGCGTTATCTGTTGACGGACCTTAGGTCCCAGTCCAGGACACAGTGCTTTATCTGTTGACGGACCTGAGGTCCCAGTCCAGGACGCAGTGCTTTATCTGTTGACGGACCTGAGGTCCCAGTCCAGGACACAGTGCTTTATCTGTTGACGGACCTGAGGTCCCAGCCCAGGACACAGTGCTTTATCTGTTGACGGACCTGAGGTCCCAGTCCAGGACACAGTGCTTTATCTGTTGACGGACCTGAGGTCCCAGTCCAGGACACAGTGCTTTATCTGTTGACGGACCTGAGGTCCCAGCCCAGGACACAGTGCGTTATCTGTTGACGGACCTGAGGTCCCAGTCCAGGACACAGTGCTTTATCTGTTGACGGACCTGAGGTCCCAGTCCAGGACACAGTGCTTTATCTGTTGACGGACCTGAGGTCCCAGTCCAGGACACAGTGCTTTATCTGTTGACGGACCTGAGGTCCCAGCCCAGGACACAGTGCTTTATCTGTTGACGGACCTGAGGTCCCAGTCCAGGACACAGTGCTTTATCTGTTGACGGACCTGAGGTCCCAGTCCAGGACACAGTGCTTTATCTGTTGACGGACCTGAGGTCCCAGTCCAGGACACAGTGCTTTATCTGTTGACGGACCTGAGGTCCCAGTCCAGGACACCGTGCTTTATCTGCTGACGGACCTGAGGTCCCAGTCCAGAACACAGTGCTTATTCTGCTGACGGACCTGAGGTCCCAGCCCAGGACACAGTGCTTTATCTGCTGACGGACCTGAGGTCCCAGTCCAGAACACAGTGCTTTATCTGCTGACGGACCTGAGTTCCCAGTCCAGGACACAGTGCTTTATCTGTTGACGGACCTGAGGTCCCAGTATATATACTGGGGGCTTAATAAAAAATAAACCACTAACATACATTGATACTTTGAGTCGATACATGTTAGAAACACCATTGGCAGTGATTACAGCGGTGAGTCTTCTTGGGTAAGTCTCATAATAGAGCTTCGTACACCTGGATTGTACAACATATGCCCATTATTCTTTTCAAAATTCTTCAAGCTTTATCAAAGTGTTGGGGATCATTGCTAGACAGCCATTTAGTGTCTAAAATCTATCTCTTGCCATGTATTTTCAAGCAGATTTATTAAGTCAAAACTGTAACTTGGCCACTCAGGCACGTTTACTGTCTTCTTGGTAAGCAACTCCACTGTAGATTTGGCTTTGTGTTGTAAGTTATTGTCTTGATAAAAGGTGAATTCTTCTCTCAGTGTCTGGTGGAAAGCAGACTGAAGCAGGTTTTCCTCTAGGATTTTGCTTGTGCTTAGCTCCATCCCGTTTCTTTTCATCCTGAAAAACTCCCCCAGTCTTTGCCGATGTCAAGCATACCCATACCATGATGCAGCCACCTGATTCAAAATAAGGAGGCAGTTACTCAGTGATGTGTTGTGTTGGATTTACGTCCTAGAAAATATTCTCGGGGAGATCCCCGGAACCAACGGGGAACTAGACAAAACCTCCAGAGAAACATGACACCACGTCACAAGAACATCCTAAAAATTTCACCGGGGACATACCTGAAAACAACCGGGAACTAGACAAAACCTCCAGGAGACCACGACAAAACATCCAGGGACCAAGAAGTTTCAGGGGACCGTCAGGGGACCATGACACAACATCCAGGGGACCAAGAAGGTTCAGGGGACATCCCAAGAAGGTTCAGGGGACCGTCAGGAGACCACGACACAACGTCCCAAAAACATCCAAAAAAACATCCCTGTGACAAACCGGGAACTATAAAAAGGTCCCCCGGAAAACCTTCCCTTGGGACCAACACGCGACATCCTAAGGATTAGTAAAAAGAAAGTCCTAAAAAAGTTCTGACATGGTCCTCAGTGATGTCATAGTAACTTACAGGGAACTAGAACCTTCCGTTGGGACCAACACGCAACATCCTATGGACTAAATCAAATTAATGTTCTTAGAATGTCCAAATAAGGTCATGACACGGTCCTCAGTGATGTCATAGTAACTTACAGGAAACTACACAAAGGTCCTCCAGAGAACGTTCCCTTGGGAACATCACGCAACGTTTTTAGACTGTCTTGGGAACGTCAGTGGGATAATGTGGCATCAAAACCCTTAAGGGACCTAATTGGAACGTAGCCAAATGTCCTCAGGACATCCTTTGTTTGCTGGGTTGTGTGTAGTTTGACTGTAGTCAGATCTCATCAGGTTTGTGTGTCCCAAATGGAACCCTCTTCCCTATATAGTGCACTACTTTTGACCAGAGCCCTATGAAACCCTTTTCCCTATATAGTGCACTACTTTTGACCAGAGCCCTATGGAACCTTATTCCCTATATAGTGCACTACTTTTGACCAGAGCCCTATGGAACCCTCTTACCCATATATTGTGCACTAAATTTGACCAGAGCCCTATGGATGCCTTTAGGAATAACACAGTCTTTGTCTAGTCCATGGCTAGCTATTTACCTACAATAACTATTTGAGAATTTGATGAATGCTCATTGGTCACATTCATCAACACACACACACACACACACACACACACACACACACACACACACACACACACACACACACACACACACACACACACACACACACACACACACACACACACACACACACACACACACATCATCCTTCTCTTCCTACTCTCTCTATTATAAAGCCATCTATCAGTCTTCACCTAGAGAGCTGCATAGCAGCACACCATGTAGGTTCCTGTAATGGTGCTAAATTAGACTCGCAACTGCGCATCTCAGAGTACATACAAACTAATGTACTCTAAAAAATAAATGGGATTTCTGTTATAGAACCTTTCTGAGGGCCATATGAAGCAATCCATTGACCCCTTTTTGGTTCTATATGGCATAATTTACTCTAATTTACTTTCATCTAACTACTCATTTCATCTAGCTACTCATTTCATCTAGCTACTCATTGGACATGGTGGGGGCCTGGTGGGGGCCTGGTGGGGGCATGGTGGGGGTCTGGTGGGGGCATGGTGGGGGCATGGTGGGGGCATGGTGGGGCCCTTTGGGGGCATGGTGGGGGTCTGGTGGGGGCATGGTGGGGGCCTGGTGGGGGCATGGTGGGGGCCTGGTGGGGGCATGGTGGGGGTCTGGTGGGGGCATGGTGGGGGCATGGTGGGGGCATGGTGGGGGCCTTTGGGGGCATGGTGGGGGTCTGGTGGGGGTCTGGTGGGGGCATGGTGGGGGCCTGGTGGGGGCATGGTGGGGGCCTGGTGGGGGCCTGGTGGGGGCATGGTGGGGGCATGGTGGGGGTCTGGTGGGGGCATGGTGGGGGCCTGGTGGGGGCCTGGTGGGGGCATGGTGGGGGCCTGGTGGGGGTCTGGTGGGGGCATGGTGGGGGCATGGTGGGGGTCTGGTGGGGGCATGGTGGGGGCCTGGTGAGGGCATGGTGGGGGCCTGGTGGGGGCATGGTGGGGGTCTGGTGGGGGTCTGGTGGGGGCATGGTGGGGGTCTGGTGGGGGCCTGGTGGGGGCATGGTGGGGGTCTGGTGGGGGCCTGGTGAGACCATATGGCACGAGACAGCGTCTAAATTGAACAAACAGAGATTTGACAAAACAACGCAGCAGGCGAGTCATTAGCCCCCACAGTGTGTCCTGTCAGGCGTTTCTGCTAGGCTTGCGTCCCTAACGGCACCCTATTCCCTGTATAGTGCACTACTTTTGAAGCAGAGCTCTATGTGTAGTGAACTATATAGGGAATAGGGTGTCATTTGTGACAAACGCCCTAGTCAAATACATATCAGGGTCATACTGAGACAGCCACTGATAAAGTGTTTGGAAGCAGTAGGAAGACGGGGATAGTTCTCACACAGATTTCTCCCCCCGAGCAATAGCAGTAACTAGCAGCTGTACATGGTTATGTATGATCACGACCAAGCTGTTTTGAATTGTTTTAGAGAGAGACAGAGAGAGAGAGAGAGAGAGAGAGAGAAAGAGAAAGAGAAAGAGAAAGAGAGAGAGAGAGAGAGAGAGAGAGAGAAAGAGAGAGAGAGAGAGAGAGAGAGAGAGAGAGAGAGAGAGAGAGAGAGAGAGAGAGAGACCAAGATAGACGTTAGGGGAACACATTTTGAGCATGTTGTTGTTAAGTATAATTACATACAGAGGCACAATGCAGAAGGCCTTAAATTGACCGTGAGCTGCATTGTGTTGTAGAATGAGGACTTGAACAGACAGGTCAATACTGTATTGTTGCCGGTTGAATAGGAGAGAGAGGTTCAGGCAGGTCAATACTGTATTGTTGCCGGTTGAGTAGGAGAGAGCATTTCAATGTTTCTGTTTTGATAAATTTAAACAAAAGTTATCACTGGACAGAGGTGTGTGTGTGTGTGTGGAGTACAATCAGAGTAATATTTATATGGAGTAGAGTACCGTGATGAGGCTCTATGGGGTAGACAACCTTGATGAGGCTCTATGGAGTAGACAACCTTGATGAGGCTCTATGGAGTAGAGTACCGTGATGAGGCTCTATGGAGTAGAATACCGTGATGAGGCTCTATGGGGTAGAGTACCGTGGTGAGGCTCTATGGGGTAGAGTACCGTGATGAGGCTCTATGGAGTAGAGTACCGTGATGAGGCTCTATGGAGTAGAGTACCGTGATGAGGCTCTATGGAGTAGAGTACCGTGATGAGGCTCTATGGAGTAGAGTACCGTGATGAGGCTCTATGGGGTAGAGTACCGTGGTGAGGCTCTATGGGGTAGAGTACCGTGATGAGGCTCTATGGAGTAGAGTACCGTGATGAGGCTCTATGGAGTAGAGTACCATGATGAGGCTCTATGGAGTAGAGTACCATGATGAGGCTCTATGGAGTAGAGTACCGTGATGAGGCTCTATGGGGTAGAGTACCGTGATGAGGCTCTATGGAGTAGAGTACAGGGATGAGGCTCTATGGAGTAGAGTACCGTGATGAGGCTCTATGGAGTAGAGTACCGTGATGAGGCTCTATGGGGTAGAGTACCGTGGTGAGGCTCTATGGGGTAGAGTACCGTGATGAGGCTCTATGGAGTAGAGTACCGTGATGAGGCTCTATGGAGTAGAGTACCGTGATGAGGCTCTATGGAGTAGAGTACCGTGATGAGGCTCTATGGGGTAGAGTACCGTGATGAGGCTCTATGGAGTAGAGTACCGTGATGAGGCTCTATGGGGTAGAGTACCGTGATGAGGCTCTATGGAGTAGATTACCGTGATGAGGCTCTATGGGGTAGAGTACCATGATGAGGCTCTATGGGGTAGAGTACCGTGATGAGGCTCTATGGGGTAGAGTACCGTGATGAGGCTCTATGGGGTAGAGTACCGTGATGAGGCTCTATGGAGTAGAGTACCGTGATGAGTCGCTATGGAGTAGAGTACCGTGATGAGGCTCTATGGGGTAGAGTACCGTGATGAGGCTCTATGGAGTAGAGTACCGTGATGAGGCTCTATGGAGTAGAGTACCGTGATGAGGCTCTATGGAGTAGAGTACCGTGATGAGGCTCTATGGAGTAGAGTACCGTGATGAGGCTCTATGGGGTAGAGTACCGTGATGAGGCTCTATGGGGTAGAGTACCGTGATGAGGCTCTATGGGGTAGAGTACCGTGATGAGGCTCTATGGAGTAGAGTACCGTGATGAGGCTCTATGGAGTAGAGTACCGTGATGAGGCTCTATGGAGTAGAGTACCGTGATGAGGCTCTATGGAGTAGAGTACCGTGATGAGGCTCTATGGAGTAGAGTACCGTGATGAGGCTCTATGGAGTAGAGTACCGTGATGAGGCTCTATGGAGTAGAGTACCGTGATGAGGCTCTATGGGGTAGAGTACCGTGATGAGGCTCTATGGGGTAGAGTACCGTGATGAGGCTCTATGGGGTAGAGTACCGCGATGAGGCTCTATGGGGTAGAGTACCGTGATGAGGCTCTATGGGGTAGAGTACCGTGATGAGGCTCTATGGGGTAGAGTACCGTGATGAGGCTCTATGGAGTAGAGTACCGTGATGAGTCTCTATGGAGTAGAGTACCGTGATGAGGCTCTATGGGGTAGAGTACCGTGATGAGGCTCTATGGAGTAGAGTACCGTGATGAGGCTCTATGGGGTAGAGTACCGTGATGAGGCTCTATGGAGTAGAGTACCGTGATGAGGCTCTATGGAGTAGAGTACCGTGATGAGGCTCTATGGGGTAGAGTACCGTGATGAGGCTCTATGGGGTAGAGTACCGTGATGAGGCTCTATGGGGTAGAGTACCGTGATGAGGCTCTATGGAGTAGAGTACCGTGATGAGGCTCTATGGAGTAGAGTACCGTGATGAGTCTCTATGGAGTAGAGTACCGTGATGAGGCTCTATGGGGTAGAGTACCATGATGAGTCTCTATGGAGTAGAGTACCGTGATGAGGCTCTATGGGGTAGAGTACCTTGATGAGGCTCTATGGGGTAGAGTACCGTGATGAGGCTCTATGGAGTAGAGTACCGTGATGAGTCTCTATGGAGTAGAGTACCGTGATGAGGCTCTATGGGGTAGAGTACCGTGATGAGGCTCTATGGAGTAGAGTACCGTGATGAGTCTCTATGGAGTAGAGTACCGTGATGAGTCTCTATGGAGTAGATTACCGTGATGAGGCTCTATGGAGTAGAGTACCTTGATGAGGCTCTATGGAGTAGAGTACCGTGATGAGTCTCTATGGAGTAGAGTACCGTGATGAGGCTCTATGGGGTAGAGTACCGTGATGAGGCTCTATGGAGTAGAGTACCGTGATGAGGCTCTATGGAGTAGAGTACCGTGATGAGGCTCTATGGGGTAGAGTACCGTGATGAGTCTCTATGGAGTAGAGTACCGTGATGAGGCTCTATGGGGTAGAGTACCGTGATGAGGCTCTATGGGGTAGAGTACCGTGATGAGGCTCTATGGAGTAGAGTACCGTGATGAGTCTCTATGGAGTAGAGTACCGTGATGAGGCTCTATGGGGTAGAGTACCGTGATGAGGCTCTATGGGGTAGAGTACCGTGATGAGGCTCTATGGAGTAGAGTACCGTGATGAGTCTCTATGGAGTAGAGTACCGTGATGAGGCTCTATGGGGTAGAGTACCGTGATGAGGCTCTATGGAGTAGAGTACCGTGATGAGTCTCTATGGAGTAGAGTACCGTGATGAGGCTCTATGGAGTAGAGTACCGTGATGAGGCTCTATGGGGTAGAGTACCGTGATGAGGCTCTATGGAGTAGAGTACCGTGATGAGGCTCTATGGGGTAGAGTACCGTGATGAGGCTCTATGGAGTAGAGTACCGTGATGAGTCTCTATGGAGTAGAGTACCGTGATGAGGCTCTATGGAGTAGAGTACCGTGATGAGGCTCTATGGGGTAGAGTACCGTGATGAGGCTCTATGGGGTAGAGTACCGTGATGAGGCTCTATGGGGTAGAGTACCGTGATGAGGCTCTATGGGGTAGAGTACCGTGATGAGGCTCTATGGAGTAGAGTACCGTGATGAGGCTCTATGGAGTAGAGTACCGTGATGAGTCTCTATGGAGTAGAGTACCGTGATGAGGCTCTATGGGGTAGAGTACCGTGATGAGGCTCTATGGAGTAGAGTACCGTGATGAGTCTCTATGGGGTAGAGTACCGTGATGAGGGCTCTATGGAGTAGAGTACCGTGATGAGTCTCTATGGAGTAGAGTACCGTGATGAGGCTCTATGGGGTAGAGTACCGTGATGAGGCTCTATGGGGTAGAGTACCGTGATGAGGCTCTATGGGGTAGAGTACCGTGATGAGGCTCTATGGAGTAGAGTACCGTGATGAGGCTCTATGGAGTAGAGTACCGTGATGAGTCTCTATGGAGTAGAGTACCGTGATGAGGCTCTATGGGGTAGAGTACCGTGATGAGGCTCTATGGAGTAGAGTACCGTGATGAGTCTCTATGGGGTAGAGTACCGTGATGAGGGCTCTATGGAGTAGAGTACCGTGATGAGTCTCTATGGAGTAGAGTACCGTGATGAGGCTCTATGGGGTAGAGTACCGTGATGAGTCTCTATGGAGTAGAGTACCGTGATGAGTCTCTATGGAGTAGAGTACCGTGTCCGAGTCTCGACACACATTCACTGCTTAATCTGGTCTGGC
The DNA here is from genome assembly GCF_016432855.1 of Salvelinus namaycush. Taxonomy (NCBI): domain Eukaryota; kingdom Metazoa; phylum Chordata; class Actinopteri; order Salmoniformes; family Salmonidae; genus Salvelinus; species Salvelinus namaycush. Next base: position 191,138 of record NW_024060219.1, read on the forward strand.
TCCCTTTTTCCATCTTTTTTCAATGTGCACAAAGTATATGTTTGTCTGAGTATAAGGTAGTTGTTTTGTTACAGACTGCATTGAGTTGAATTGGCCTGAAAGAGGCCCCCAAAAAAGCCTCCAGTCCAAAGACATCCCAAATGTGTATTATCTTCACGAAATAGCGTTATTTTGTTCCCGAGTCGGGTTTTTCTGGAGAAGGTCCTGAAAGCAAGTTGTTTCTTGAGGCAAACAAACTCTATTATTGCTTCTCCACCCCCAGATTCACTGACTAATTGACCATCGTCAGGCCCGCTGATGTATCTGCCTTCACAACACAAAGCCTTGCCAAATGAATTAGATGGTAAAGGGTATGGATCGGATTGTTTGGCTCGAATTGGGAGGAAAAAGTTTCAAATTAATTTAACTTCTCTCTTCTTTAGCACAGTCTTTTCTACCCAATCCTTCAAATGTTTTTCCAGGTATGAGTCATCTCTAACATCTCTGTTTTAACTAATAATCTTTGTTGTTCGTCTTTTCTTTTCTCCTAAACAGGAAGCTGGCTAAGAAGCGTAATTGAGCATTACAAAGCAGGATATTATAATAATTGATTAATAGATTATTGATTAATTATGAATTTGTTGTTGTTTGTCTTGTGTTCTCTCTAAACAGGAAGCTGGCTAAGAAGCGTAAAGAGACGTTGAGCAGTACACGACAGGAGATGACAGTGATGGTTAACTCTATGGATAAGAGTTACACGGAGCAGGGGACAAACTGTGACGAGGCCTTGTCCTTCATGGACACACACAGCCACACGCTCAACACCAGGAGTGAGTGTACCCTCACCATCAATGGGAGAAGTAAGTTGTACTGGGAAAAAGACACACCTTCAGACTTTGATTGGCCTTTTTTCCCCTTTTGAAATCAATTGTATTGACCAAATATCTTATCCCTATACTGTGGTATGCTTTGACTCCAACCACGCATACTGTTCTCTCTGCTACGCTACGGCAAGCGAGTACCGATGCACCAAGTCTGAACAGGACCCTGAACAGCTTCTAACCCCCCCAAGTCATAATAAGTCTTAAGTCATAAGACTGATAAATAGTTAGTTAACACTAGAACCACTATAGAGAAGAAAAAAATAATAATCAGCCCCCGCAAAAAAATATGTCCTGCTCTTTCCCTGACTTTTCCTAAATGTTTGTATTTTACACTGCTCATTTGTACGAATTTTGAAGTCACAATCAGAAAAGTATTTAGAGCCTTTTTTTTACAATTTTTTAAATGTAAAAAGAAGCTGTTATGGGATTGTTTTATTTACTATAACTATGCTGAACAAAAATATAAATGCAACATGCAACAATTTCAATGGTTTTACTGAGTTACAATTCATATAAGGAAATCAGTCCATTTAAATGAATTCATTAGGTCCTAATCTATGGATTTCACATGACTGGGCAGGGGCACAGTCATGGGTGGGCCTGGGAGGCCGTAGCCCCAACCACTTGGGAGCCAAGCCCACAACAAAAGGGCTTTATTACAGACGGAAATACTCCCCCGTTTCATCAGCTGTCCGGGTGGCTGGTCTCAGACCATCCAACAGGTGAAGAAGCCGGATGTGGAGGTCCTGGGCTGACGTGGTTACACGTGGTCTGCGGTTGTGAGGTCGGTTGGACGTACTGCCAAATTCTCTAAAATGACATTGGAGGCGGCTTATGGTACAGCAATTAACACGAAATGATCTGTTAACAGCTCTGTGGACATTGCTGCAGTCAGCATGCCAATTGCACGTTCCCTCAAAACTTGAGACATCTGTGGCATTGTGTTGTGTGACAAAAAAAAAAAAACTGCACATTTTAGAGTGGCCCTTTTATTGTCCCCAGCACAAGGTGCACCTATGTAATGTGCATGCTGTTTAATCAGCTTCTTGATATGCCACACCTGTCAGGTGGATGGATCATCTTGGAAAATGAGAAATGCTCACTAACTGTCTTGTTGGCTCAAATAGCCGACCAATCAGCCTGTTACCAACCCTTAGTAAACTTCTGGAAAAAATTGTGTTTGACCAGATACAATGCTATTTCACAGTAAACAAATTGACAAAATAATTTCAGCTTGCTTGTAGGGATGGACACTCAACAAGCACAGTACTTACACAAATGACTGATGATTGGCTGAGAGGAATTGATGAATAAATGATTGTGGGGGTTGTCTTGTTAGACTTCAGTGCAGCTTTTGACATTATCGATCATAGTCTGCTGCTGGAAAAGCGTATGTGTCATGGCTTTACACCCCCTGCTATATTGTGGATAAAGAGTTACCAGTCTAACAGAACATAGAGGGTGTTCTTTAATGGAAGACTCTCAAATATAATCCAGTTAGAATCAGGAATTCCCCAGGGTAGCTGTTTAGGCCCCTTGCTTTTAATTTTTTTTACTAACGACATGCCACTGACTTTGACTAAAGCCAGAGTGTCTATGTATGTGGATGACTCAACACTATGCATGTCAGCTACAACAGCGACTGAAATGACTTCAACACTCAACAAAGAGCTGCAGTTAGTTTCAAAGTGGGTGGCAAGGAATAAGTTAGCCCTAAATATTTCTAAAACTAAAAGCATTGTATTTGGAACAAAACACTCAATAAACCCTTAACCTCAACTAAATATTGTAATAAATAATGTGGAAATGATGACTAAACTGCTTGGAGTAAGCCTAGATTGTATACTGTCAAAACATATTTATGCAGTAGTTGCTAAAAGGGAGAAGTCTGCCCATAATAAAGGGATGCTCTGCCTTCTTAACAACATTATCAACAAGACAGGTCCTACAGGCCCTAGTTTTGTCGCACCTTGACTACTGTTCAGTCGTGTGGTCAGGACCTAGGAAAATTGCAATGGGCTCAGAACAGGGCAGCATGCCTGGCCCTTGAATGTACACAGAGAGCTAATATTAATAATATGCATGTCAATCTCTCCTGGCTGAAAGTGGAGGAGAGATTGACGTCATCACTACTTGTATTTATGAGAGGTATTGACATGTTGAATGCACCGAGCTGTCTGTCTAAACTACTGGCACACAGCTCAGACACCCAGGCATACCCCACAAGACATGCCCCCAGAGGTCTCTTCACCGTCCCCAAGTCCAGAACAGACTATGGGAGGCACACAGTACTACGGAGAGCCATGACTACATGGAACTCTATTCCACATCAAGTAACTGACACAAGCAGTAGAATTAGATTAAAAAACACCTTATTGAACAGCGGGGACTGTGAAGCAACACAAACATTGGCACAGACACATGCATACACACACACACGATAGCATATGCACTATACATACACATGGATTTAGTACTGTAGATACAGTTGAAGTCGGAAGTTTACATACACTTAGGATGGAGTCATTAAAACTTGTTTTTCAACTACTCTACAAACTTCTTGTTAACAAACTATAGTTTTGGCAAGTCGGTTAGGACATCTACTTTGTGTATGAAGACCATTGGAGGTGTACCTGTGAATGTATTTCAAGGCCTACCTTCAAACTCAGTGCCTCTTTGCTTGACATCATGGGAAAATAAAAATAAATCAACCAAATCCTCAGAAAAAAAATTGTAGACCTCCACAAGTCTGGTTCATCCTTGGGAGCAATTTCCAAACGCCTGAAGGTACCACATTCATCTGTACAAACAATAGTACGCAAGCATAAACACCATGGGATCACGCAGCCGGCATACCGCTCAGGAAGGAGACGCATTCTGTCTCTTAGAGATGAACGTACTTTGGTGCGAAAAGGAAAAATCAATCCCAGAACAACAGCAAAGGACCTTGTGAAGTTTCTGAAGGAAACAGGTACAAAAGTATCTATATAAACAGTAAAACGAGGCCTATATTGACATAACCTGAAAGGCCGCTCAGCAAGGAAAAAGCCACTGCTCCAAAACCGCCATAAAATGCCAGACTACGGTTTGCAACTGCACATGGGGACAAAGATCATACTTTTTGGAGAAATGTCCTCTGGTCTGATGAAACAAAAATATAACTGTTTGGCCATTATGACCATGGTTATGTTTGGAGGAAAAAGGGGGTGGCTTGCAAGCCGAAGATGTCACGCCCTGACCTTAGAGAGGCTTTTTATTCTCTATTTTGGTTAGGTCAGGGTGTGACTAGGGTGGGTACTCTAGTTTTTGTATTTCTATGTTGGCCTGATATGGTTCCCAATCAGAGGCAGCTGTTTATCGTTGTCTCTGATTGGAGATCATAGTTAGGCAGCCTTTTTCCACCTGTTTTGTGTGGGATCTTATTTTTGTGTAGTCGCCTGTGAGCACTCCATTACTTCACGTTTCGTTTGTTTCTGTATTTGTTTTGGTGAGTTTCATTTATTAAAACATGTGGAACTCTACGCACGCTGCGCCTTGGACCATTTCTAACAACGAACGTGACAGAAGATCCCACCACCCGAGCACCAAGCAGCGTGCCCAGGAGGAGCAGACATCCTGGACGTGGGAGGATATATTGGACGGGAAGGGATCCTGGACGTGGGAGGAAATCCTAGCCGGAAAAGATCGCCTTCCATGGGAGCAGATGGAAGCAGCGAAGGGAGGACAGCGACGATGCCGGGGTTCGCGGCCAGAATGTGAGCCCAAAAGACAGCCCAAATGTTTTTGTTGGGGGGGGCACACGGGGTGGTCGGCGGAGCCGAGGGGTGAACCAGAGAAAACCTGAGAGGAGATAGCGAAGTGGTCGGTCGACCCAAGGAGAGTACCAGAGCCCGCCTGGGAGTCGATGGAACAGAGGAGGGATACCGGAGAATGGAGTTGGTGAGGAGTATGCGGCAATGCAGGCGACGATCCACGGTCCGGTTCCTCCGGCGACGATCTACGGTCCGGTTCCTCCGGCAACTATCCACGGTCCAGTTCCTCCGGCGACGATCTACGGTCTGGAGTCCCCGGCGACGACTCTCGGTCCTGTTCCACGGAAGCGGAGGGTTCCGTGAGCGGAGCGGGGTCTACGTCCCGAACCGGAGCCGCCACCGAGGCTAGATGCCCACCCAACCCCTCCCCCATAGAGTCAGGTTTTGCGGTTGGAGTCCGCACCTTTGGGAGGTGATACTGTCACGCCCGGACCTTAGAGAGCCTTTTTATTCTCAATTTTGGTTAGGTCAGGGTTTGACTAGGGTGGGTACTCTAGTTTTTGTATTTCTATGTTGGCCTGGTATGGTTCCCAATCAGAGGCAGTCTATGATTGGGGATCATATTTAGGCAGCCTTTTCCCACCTGTAGTTTGTGGGATCACTCCATTACTTCACATTTCATTTGTTTCTGTATTTGTTTTGGTGAGTTTAATTTATTAAAACATGTGGAACTCTACGCACGCTGCGCCTTGGTCCATTTCTAACAACGAACGTGACAGAAGAACACCATCCCAACCGTGAAGTACGGGGGTGGCAGCATCATGTTGTGGGGGTGCTTTGCTGCAGGAGGGCCTGGTGCACTTCACAAAATAGATGGCATCATGACAAGGGAAAATTAGGTGGATATATTGAAGCAACATCTCAAGACATCAGTCAGAAGTTAAAGATTGCTCACAAATGGGTCTTCCAATGGACAATGACCCCAAGCATACTTCCAAAGTTGTGGCAAAATGGCTTAAGGACAACAAAGTCAAGGTATTGGAGTGGCCATCACAAAGCCCTGACCTCAATCCTATGGAAACTTTGTGTGCAGAACTGAAAAAGCGTGTGCGAGCATGGAGGCCTACAAACCTGACTCAATTACCTGAGCTCTGTCAGAAGGAATGGGCCAAAATTCACACAATTTATTGTGGGAAGCTTGTGGAAGGCTACCCAAAATGTTTGACCCAAGTTAAACAATTTAAAGTCAATTCTACCATATATTAATTAAGTGTATGTAAACTTCTGACCCACTTGGAATGTGATGAAAGAAATAAAAGCTAAAATAAATCATTCTCTCTACTATTATTCTGACATTTCACATTCTTAAAATAAAGTGGTGATCCTAACTGACCTAAGACAGGGAATTTTTACCAGGATTAAATGTTAGGAATTGTGAAAAACTGAGTTGAAATGTATTTGGCTAAGGTGTATGTAAACTTCAGACTTCAACTATATATGTAGATATGTGGTAGTGGTGGAGTAGGGGCCTGAGGGCACACAGTGTGTTGTGAAATCTGTGAATGTATTGTAATGTTTGAAAAATTGTATAAACTGCCTTAATTTTGCTGGACCCCAGGAAGAGTAGCTGCTGCTTTGGCAGCAGCTATTGGGGATGTGAACAAATATGTGCACAAAATTTGAGAGAAATAAGCTCATGTTTGTGCTTATGGAACATTTCTGGGATCTTTTATTTCAGCTCATGAAACATGGGACCAACGCTTTACATGTTGTGTTTATGTTTTACACACACTTCAGCACCTCAGTCTCTGTAATAATATATATTGACGTAGATTCAGTGGGGTCGTTGTTGCATTTTTGAGAAGTGTAACTTGGTCCCCAATTTTTTTTGATATTACCTAATTTTAAAATTATGTTCTAAAGAGTACATGTTCAACTTCATAAAAACATGTTTTCCAATCTCAAGAGGTTATATAAAAAAATATATACAATAGTAAGTGCCAAATAAAAGTTACAGGGTTGACCGTAACAGGTTTTTAACATTTCATCTTAAAATCCATAAATCCACTTGTGACTGGAGGAATGGGAGCGTGTTGTGTCCAACAGCGTGTGGTAAATCAATGCAAGCTTCGACAAAATAAAAAAGGTTTTGTTAAAACATTTCTAGCCTGTCTATCTGGGTGTCACGGATCCCACCGGAACATCAATTACGCACACCTGGCACCCTATTCCCAGTGATTAGTACTTGTATAAGTGTGCCCTTGGTTTACCAGTGTCCTGTCGATTTTTGTTACAATGTCCGTTGGTTCGTGTGAGTACCTGTGCTGTGTGTTTTGGCTTTCGTGCAAATTGTGGATTGCGTCGATGATTACGGACCGTGTGTTAATCATTGTGCGCTTGTGTTATTTATTCGAGGTACTCCTCGCTCTTTGTTTGGTTTTCTACTCTGTGTTTTTGTATAGTGTTTGTTTGGTCTTCATCCCCGTGCCTTTACACGGCACGCAGTAATTTGGGTGTAATAAAAAAAAAATACGCATTCTTGTGCCTGTCTCCCGACTCATTCATACCAGCGTGGGTAACTTATGTTTGATCCGCTCAGTTTTCCACCGCAAAAAGCCGAAAATGACCAAAAAGAGTAGAACCAGTTCACCTGCTTTTACATTTTGATTTGACTATTAGATGTTCAATGTTTCATCCGTATAAAAATTATAATTCCGTTCACAAAACAAAAAAATGTAGGACAGACGTACACTACAGGTCAAAAAGTTTTAAAAGACCTACTCATTCAAGGGTTTTTCTTTTGTTTTTACTATTTTCTACATTGTAGAATAATAGTGAATACATCAAAACTATGAAATAACACATATGGAATCACGTACTAACCAAAAAGGTGTTAAACAAATCAAAATCTATTTGAGATTATTCAAATAGCCACCCTTTGCCTTCATGACAGCTTTGCACACTCTTGGCAAATGTATCCATGCGGTCTTAATTAAAGTGCACTTAATTTAATGTAACAGGCTTTTAAAACTCAGTTCTTGGTGGACAATTTCTACTTAAAATATCAAAGGCATGCAAAAGCCACCCATTTGGTGGAATGACTCTGTACTGTATAAATTACTACTGCATTGGCTATTGTTGAATAACACTTCACCCTAATCCTTAAAACCTTTTACCAACTCGGTCTCTAACAGCTTTGTCTGGGGCTAGGCCTTGGAGCCTGATCATGACCCCATATAATCTGACCCAGGCCATCCGGATTTAGACCCCTTCTACCCCTCTCTCCCATTAGTCGTCTTCCACTGCTCGGTAGGTTAATGACGCCCCTGCACAGACACTTAAGCTTTGACCTTAACTGACTGTCTGTTAAAAAATGTGACTGTCTTGAAATTGACCTCTAAGAAGTTCACCTCCCCACCCCATGTCCCCGGGTCCAAAATCCTGAGCCCCTTTTTACCTTGTTTAACCGTCTATTGATGTCATAAGTAGCTGTTTATGCTAATGTTGTTAGACAAGTTAGTCGTCCCTTTACCTCAGTCCTCTGGTGTGTGACATGGAGTTTATTTTAAAGAAAATGCACTGAAACAAAAATACCTTTCGTTTTGGTGATCCTCTCAGCTCCGGGCTCATAATTGGGTGGAATTATGGCTTATTTTGTATTCCAGTGTATTGAACGAATGTATTAATTACAGTCATTTACTATTCTCATTCTCGGACTGAAAAAGTTTTGTACAGTTCACGATCTCATTTTCAAGTCCTTGTTTAAAAAAAAAAAAAAAAAAAAACGATATTTTGGAGATTGTGTTTTCAAATAACCAAAAGTTGTAATCTGAATAAAAGGAAAAAGTCTGTCCTGCTAATAGTCCATCCTAGAAATGTTGTTTGCAGAAATCACAGCATGCTACGCTGTGAGTTAATACTAATTCACAGCCTGCTACGCTTGTGAAAACAGAGTAAATACTAATTATAATACTTCTTCCTTTTCCCTTTTTGTTAAAGGTTCCAAATGATAAAGTCTATTTTTTTTAATCAATTAGTATATTTGAGTTTAACCGTCGCCTCATGGGTCTCCCGGTTGCCGTTGGCGCGGGTATCGAACCAGCATCTGTAGCAACGCAGTTTGCACTGCGATGCAGTGTCTTAGACCACTGCGCCACTCGAGACGGCCCAGCTGCAAAGTTTTTCATGCTGATCAATTGCCTTGCACAAAGTATCTATTGACCTGCTAATAGCCCATAATGATGCTGTACAACATGAAGGGTAGGGAGTAGGCTACAGTACTACAGTAAGAGCACAATTATCCAAACATTTCCACACCCTAATTGTAGTCTAACCAATACCCAAACAGAGATTCAGTGAAAATAAAAATCTCATTGATTTATCAAGACCAGTCCCCATGCTTGTCTCAGAGCAGCGCTGTCTTGACCTCTGAATGCTGTCTTTTCCCCCTTCCACTTGCCTCTTCCATTCATTTTGAAATAGTATTTTCCAGTAAGCATAATCAGTGCTCCAACTCCCCCTTGTGGTGGTCTGGAGCAGTGAAGCAGTGATGCAGGGTACCGTACTCAACCACAAATTACCTCTAAGTCCCGCAGCATAATCCCAAAACCTTTAATTGAGCAACCACTGTAGATGAGATGGTGTTGGTCCTACATGGTGTTGGGCCTAGATGGTGTTGGGCCTAGATGGTGTTGGGCCTAGATGGAGTTGGTCCTAGATGGCGTTGGTCCTAGATGGTGTTGGTCTGACATGGTGTTGGTCTGACATGGTGTTGGTCCTAGATGGTGTTGGTCCTAGACGACATGATGTTGGTCCTAGATGGTGTTGGTCCTAGATGGTGTTGGTCCTAGATGGTGTTGGTCCTAGATGGATGGCGTAGGTCCTAGATGACGTGGTGTTGGTCCTAGATGGTGTTGGTCCTAGATGGTGTTGGTCCTAGATGGTGTTGGTCCTAGATGGTGTTGGTCCTAGATGGTGTTGGTCCTAGATGGTGTTGGTCCTAGATGGTGTTGGTCCTAGATGACATGGTGTTGGTCCTAGATGGTGTTGGTCCTAGATGGTGTTGGTCCTAGATGGTGTTGGTCCTAGATGGTGTTGTACCTAGATGGTGTTGTACCTAGATGGTGTTGGTCCTAGATGACATGGTGTTGGTCCTAGATGGTGTTGGTCCTAGACGACATGATGTTGGTCCTAGATGGTGTTGGTCCTAGATGGTGTTGGTCCTAGATGGCGTTGGTCCTAGATGGTGTTGGTCCTAGATGGTGTTGGTCCTAGATGGCGTTGGTCCTAGATGACATTGCGTAGGTCCTAGATGACGTGGTGTTGGTCCTAGATGGTGTTGGTCCTAGATGGTGTTGGTCCTAGATGACATGGTGTTGGTCCTAGATGACATGGTGTTGGTCCTAGATGGTGTTGTACCTAGATGGTGTTGTACCTAGATGGTGTTGGTCCTAGATGGTGTTGGTCCTAGATGGTGTTGGTCCTAGATGGTGTTGGTCCTAGATGGTGTTGGTCCTAGATGGCGTTGGTCCTAGATGGCGTTGGTCCTAGATGGCGTTGGTCCTAGATGGCGTTGGTCTTAGATGGTGTTGGTCCTAGATGGCGTTGGTTCTAGATGACATGGTGTTGGTCCTAGATGGCGTTGGTCCTAGATGGCGTTGGTCCTAGATGGCGTTGGTCCTAGATGGCGTTGGTCCTAGATGGCGTTGGTCCTAGACGGCGTTGGTCCCAGATGGCGTTGGTCCTAGATGGCGTTGGTCCTAGATGGCGTTGGTCCCAGATGGCGTTGGTCCCAGATGGCGTTGGTCCCAGATGGCGTTGGTCCTAGATGGTGTTGGTCCTAGATGGCGTTGGTCCTGGATGGCGTTGGTCCTAGATGGCGTTGGTCCTAGATGGTGTTGGTCCTAGATGACATGGTGTTGGTCCTAGATGGCGTTGGTCCTAGATGGTGTTGGTCCTAGATGGTGTTGGTCCTAGATGGCGTTGGTCCTAGATGGTGTTGGTCCTAGATGGTGTTGGTCCTAGATGGTGTTGGTCCTAGATGGCGTTGGTCCTAGACGACATGGTGTTGGTCCTAGATGGTGTTGGTCCTAGATGGCGTTGGTCCTAGATGACATGGTGTTGGTCCTAGATGACATGGTGTTGGTCCTAGATGGTGTTGGTCCTAGATGGTGTTGGTCCTAGATGGCGTTGGTCCTAGACGACATGGTGTTGGTCCTAGATGGTGTTGGTCCTAGATGGCGTTGGTCCTAGATGACATGGTGTTGGTCCTAGATGACATGGTGTTGGTCCTAGATGGCGTTGGTCCTAGATGACATGGTGTTGGTCCTAGATGGCGTTGGTCCTAGATGGTGTTGGTCCTAGATGGCGTTGGTCCTAGATGGCGTTGGTCCTAGATGGTGTTGGTCCTAGATGACATGGTGTTGGTCCTATATGGCGTTGGTCCTAGATGACATGGTTTTGGTCCTATATGGTGTTGGTCCTAGATGGTGTTGGTCCTAGATGGTGTTGGTCCTAGATGGCTTTGGTCCTAGATGACATGGTGTTGGTCCTAGATGGCGTAGGTCCAAGATGACATGGTGTTGGTCCTAGATGGTGTTGGTCCTAGATGGTGTTGGTCCTAGATGGTGTTGGTCCTAGATGGTGTTGGTCCTAGATGACATGGCGTAGGTCCTAGATGACATGGCGTAGGTCCTAGATGACATGGTGTTGGTCCTAGATGGTGTTGGTCCTAGATGGTGTTGGTCCTAGATGGCGTTGGTCCTAGATGGCGTTGGTCCTAGATGGCGTTGGTCCTAGATGGCGTTGGTCCTAGATGGCGTTGGTCCTAGATGGCGTTGGTCCTAGATGGCGTTGGTCCTAGATGGCGTTGGTCCTAGATGGTGTTGGTCCTAGATGGCGTTGGTCCTAGATGACATGGCGTTGGTCCTAGATGACATGGCGTAGGTCCTAGATGGCGTTGGTCCTAGATGGCGTTGGTCCTAGATGGTGTTGGTCCTAGATGGCGTTGGTCCTAGATGACATGGCGTAGGTCCTAGATGACATGGCGTTGGTCCTAGATGGTGTTGGTCCTAGATGGTGTTGGTCCTAGATGGCGTTGGTCCTAGATGGTGTTGGTCCTAGATGGTGTTGGTCCTAGATGGTGTTGGTCCTAGATGGTGTTGGTCCTAGATGGCGTTGGTCCTAGATGGCGTTGGTCCTAGATGGCGTTGGTCCTAGATGGCGTTGGTCCTAGATGGCGTTGGTCCTAGATGGCGTTGGTCCTAGATGGCGTTGGTCCTAGATGGTGTTGGTCCTAGATGACATGGTCAAGAGACATGTCCAAAACTCTAACCGTATTGTTGTATGGCTCTTTGACTTCCACTACCTAGTGTTCAGCACTGACAAACTAAATATATTACATGTATTACTATATATTACTATGTATTGTGTTATGAATCTGCTTATCTGATGATTCAAATTATTTATGTTCTGGTCCTATGATATGTTCTGTTCCTATGATATGTTCTGTTCCTATGATATGTTCTGGTCCTATGATATGTTCAGATTGTATATTGATAGTATGTTTTCTGTCTCTAGCTGCATCGTCCCCCTCCTCCTTCACCCTGAATAAGTCTAATACTCTCAGCACAACGCTTCTCAAGTCCTACTACCCAGGTAAACACACCTTTACTCCACCTCTGGTCCTCACCATTCTGCCATACTATGATCACAGCAGAGAGTACACGTCAATGGTTGGGAAATGATAGCTAACTTAAGTTTAGCTTTAGTCCCGTGTGTGTTTGTTGCATCAATAATGTGTTTTTGATTGATTGAAATGAATCGAAAGTCTATGCCATTAATGATAACAAACATTGTGTGTGTGTGAATGTACTTTATTTCTAGCCTTATCTACTGTTCAACGTGTGTTTGGTCTTCTATCTCTCTGTGTTTAGCAGATCTTCTGTCTCCTGCTGTAAGACTGTATTGTTTTGTCCTTCTCTCCTCCTCTTCCTCCTCTTCTTCCTCTTCATCTTCTTCCTATTCCTCCTCTTCTTCCCCTTCTTCTTCCTCATCTTCTTCCTCCTCTTCTTCCTCATCTTCCTCCTCTTCTTCCTCGTCTTCTTCTTCCTTTTCTTCTTCCTCCTCCTCATCTTCTTCCTCGTCTTCTTCTTCTTCCTCCTCTTCTTCCTCTTCTTCCTATTCCTCCTCTTCTTCATCTTCCTCTTCTTCCTCCTTCTTCTTCCTCCTCTTCCTCCTCCTATTCTCTATCTACAATCACATTCACTTTGCTCTGGTATTTAGCTCTCCTCTTTTCTTGCATGCTTTTATTTACTGCTATTTACTCTCCTCTTCCTCCTCCTCTTCTTCCTCCTCCTCTTCTTCCTCCAACTTCTGCACTGGTTTTGGGGTTATGAACAGATCCCTTTGTGCCAACTGCTATCTTAGGTGAGACACGTCTTCTTTTACCACTATATCCATTTCTGCTGAGTGTATTATAGGATTCACCGTTTAACTTGCTTTATCATTAAGACTTTGACAAAGAAAACCTATTTCGAAATACATGAAGTAAAGTATTGGGAGGGAACAGCTCTGTTATTGATGATGGCTTCCTCACCTCCATACCTGCCTGCTGCTTCCTCCTTGTCGTCCTCTTCCTAATCCTCCTCCTTCTATTCCTCCTCTTCCTCCCTGTCTATCTATGTGGTTATCCCCGCCCTGGGCTGAGGCTGGCTTCTCTCCAATCCATCCTCACTGCGTGTGATTTCACCCATGCTGTGCGTTGTGATGTCACCTATGTAACATGTTTGACCTCTCATATGCATGGTCAGACATGTGGACTGGATGTGGGGGAGTGTAGTTGGGATGGACGGGGGAGGTGTAGGTGGGGAGAAGGTGGGAGGTGTAGTTGGGAACGAGGGTGGAGAGAAGTTGGCGAGGAGGGGGGGAGTACAGTTGGGGAGGAGGGGAGAGTGTAGTTGGTGAGAAGGGGGAGTGTAGTTGGTGAGAAGGAGTGTAGTTTGGGATGAGGGGGGAGAGAAGTTGGTGACGAGGGGGGGTGAAGTTGGTGAGGAGGGGGAGTGTAGTTGGGGAGGAGGGGGAGTGTAGTTGGGGAGGAGGGGGAGTGTAGTTGGGGAGGAGGGGGGGTGTAGTTGGGGAGGAGGGGGAGTGTAGTTGGGGAGGAGGGGGAGTGTAGTTGGGGAGGAGGGGGAGTGTAGTTGGGGAGGAGGGGGAGTGTAGTTGGGGAGGAGGGGGAGTGTAGTTGGGGAGGAGGGGGAGTGTAGTTGGGGAGGAGGGGGAGTGTAGTTGGGGAGGAGGGGAAGTGTAGTTGGGGAGGAGGGGAAGTGTAGTTGGGGGAGGTGTAGTTGGGGAGGAGGGGGAAGTGTAGTTGGGGAGGAGGGGGAGTGTAGTTGGGGAAGAGTGTAGTTGGGGAGGAGGGGGAGTGTAGTTGGGGAGGAGTGTAGTTGGGGAGGAGTGTGATGTGTAGTTGGGGAGGAGGGAGTGTAGTTGGGGAGGAGTGTAGTTGGGGAGGAGGGGGATGTGTAGGTGAGTAAGAAGGGAAGGTGTAGTTGCAGACAGGTGTGGCAGCCAGTTCCTATCGCCATGTCCACTGTTACTACAGTTACCTGTAAAGTCACTCTGCTAGACTTATATAAACAGAGAGAGATCAACCACTTATATAAACAGAGAGAGATCAACCACTTATATAAACAGAGAGAGATCAACCACTTATATAAACAGAGAGATCAACCACTTATATAAACAGAGAGAGATCAACCACTTATATAAACAGAGAGAGATCAACCACTTATATAAACAGAGAGAGATCAACCACTTATATAAACAGAGAGAGATCAACCACTTATATAAACAGAGAGAGAGAGATCAACCACTTATATAAACAGAGAGAGAGAGATCAACCACTTATATAAACAGAGAGAGAGAGATCAACCACTTATATAAACAGAGAGAGATCAACCACTTATATAAACAGAGAGAGATCAACCACTTATATAAAAAGAGAGAGAGATCAACCACTTATATAAACAGAGAGAGAGATCAACCACTTATATAAACAGAGAGAGAGATCAACCACTTATATAAACAGAGAGAGATCAACCACTTATATAAACAGAGAGAGAGATCAGCCACTTATATAAACAGAGAGAGAGATCAACCACTTATATAAACAGAGAGAGATCAACCACTTATATAAACATAGAGAGAGATCAACCACTTATATAAACAGAGAGAGAGATCAACCACTTATATAAACAGGGAGAGAGAGATCAACCACTTATATAAACAGAGAGAGATCAACCACTTATATAAACAGAGAGAGATCAACCACTTATATAAACAGGGAGAGAGAGATCAACCACTTATATAAACAGGGAGAGAGAGATCAACCACTTATATAAACAGAGAGAGATCAACCACTTATATAAACAGAGAGAGATCAACCACTTATATAAACAGAGAGAGATCAACCACTTATATAAACAGAGAGAGATCAACCACTTATATAAACAGAGAGAGATCAACCACTTATATAAACAGAGAGAGATCAACCACTTATATAAACAGAGAGAGATCAACCACTTATATAAACAGAGAGAGAGAGATCAACCACTTATATAAACAGAGAGAGAGATCAACCACTTATATAAACAGAGAGAGATCAACCACTTATATAAACAGAGAGAGATCAACCACTTATATAAACAGAGAGAGAGATCAACCACTTATATAAACAGAGAGAGAGATCAACCACTTATATAAACAGAGAGAGAGATCAACCACTTATATAAACAGAGAGAGATCAACCACTTATATAAACAGAGAGAGAGATCAACCACTTATATAAACAGAGAGAGAGATCAACCACTTATATAAACAGAGAGAGATCAACCACTTATATAAACATAGAGAGAGATCAACCACTTATATAAACAGAGAGAGATCAACCACTTATATAAACAGAGAGAGATCAACCACTTATATAAACAGAGAGAGAGAGATCAACCACTTATATAAACAGAGAGAGATCAACCACTTATATAAACAGAGAGAGAGAGATCAACCACTTATATAAACAGAGAGAGAGAGATCAACCACTTATATAAACAGAGAGAGATCAACCACTTATATAAACAGAGAGAGATCAACCACTTATATAAACAGAGAGAGATCAACCACTTATATAAACAGAGAGAGAGAGAGATCAACCACTTATATAAACAGAGAGAGATCAACCACTTATATAAACAGAGAGAGAGAGATGAAACACTTATATAAACATAGAGAGAGATCAACCACTTCTATATACATTTAGAGCGAGAGATCAACCACTTATAAAAACAGAGAGATGGATCAACCACTTATATAAACACAGAGGGAGAGAGATCTACCACGTATATAAACAGAGAGAGAGATCTACCACTTATAAAAACACAGAAAGAGAGATTGATCAACCACTTATATATATAGAGAGAGAGATGGATCAACCACTTTTATAAACATAGAGAGAGAGATGAAACACTTTTATAAACAGAGAGAGAGAGATCAACCACTTATATAAACAGAGAGAGAGATAAACCACTTATATAAACAGAGAGAGAGATCAATCACGTATATAAACATAGAGAGATCAACCACTTATATGAAAAAGAGAGATCAGCAACTTATATAAACAGAGAGAGAGAGATCAACTACTTATAAAAACAGAGAGAGATCAACCACTTATATAAACATAGAGAGAGAGAGATCAACCACTTATATAAACAGAGAGAGATCAACCACTTATATAAACAGAGAGAGATCAACCACTTATATAAACAGAGAGAGATCAACCACTTATATAAACAGAGAGAGAGATCAACCACTTATATTAAACAGATAGAGAGATCAACCACTTATATAAACAGAGAGAGATCAACCACTATATAAACAGAGAGAGAGATCAACCACTTATCTAAACAGGAGAGAGAGATCAACCACTTATCTAAACAGAGAGAGAGATCAACCACTTATAAAAACAGAGAGAGATCAACCACTTATATAAACAGAGAGAGAGATCAACCACTTATATAAACAGAGAGAGATCAACCACTTATAAAAAGAGAGAGATCAACCACTTATATAAACATAGAGAGCGAGAGATCAACCACTTATATAAACAGAGAGAGAGATCAACCACTTGTATAAACAGAGAGAGAGATCAACCACTTATATAAACATAGAGAGAGAGATCAACCACTTATATAAACAGAGAGAGATCAACCACTTATATAAACAGAGAGAGATCAACCACTTATATAAACAGAGAGAGAGATCAACCACTTATATAAACAGAGATCAACCACTTATATAAACAAAGAGAGAGAGAGATCAACGACTTATATAAACAGAGATCAACTACTTTTATAAACAGATATCAACCACTTATATAAACATTGTGAGAGAGAGAGATCAACCACTTACATAAACAGAGAGAGAGATCAACCATTATATAAACACAGTGAGATCAACCACTTATATGAACAGAGAGAGATCAACCACTTATATAAACAGAGAGAGAGAGATCAACCACTTATATAAACAGAGAGAGAGAGAGATCAACCTCTTATATAAACAGAGAGAGATCAACCACTTATGAACAGAGAGAGATCAACCACTTATATAAACAGAGAGAGAGATCAACCACTTATATAAACAGAGAGAGAGAGATCAACCACTTATATAAACATAGAGAGAGAGATCAACCACTTATATAAACAGAGATCAACCACTTATATAGAGAGAGAAAGAGAGAGATCAACCACTTATATAAACAGAGAGAGATCAACCACTTATATAAACAGAGATCAACCACTTATATAAACAGAGAGAGATCAACCACTTATATAGAGAGAGAAAGAGAGAGATAAACCACTTATATAAACAGAGAGAGATCAACCACTTATATAAACAGCGATAGAGATCAACCACTTATATAAACAGAGAGAGATCAACCACTTATATAAACAGAGAGATCAACCACTTATATAAACAGAGAAAGAGATCAACCACTTATATAAACAGAGAGAGAGAGATCAACCACTTATATAAACAGAGAGAGAGAGAGATCAACCACTTATATAAACATAGAGAGAGAGATCAACCACTTCTATATACATAGAGAGATCAACCACTTATAAAAACAGAGAGATGGATCAACCACTTATATAAACAGAGAGAGATCAACCACTTATTTAAACATAGAGAGATCAACCACTTATAAAAACAGAGAGAGATCAACCACTTATAAAAACACAGAGAGAGAGATCAACCACTTATATAAACAGAGAGAGATCAACCACTTATAAAAACAGAGAGAGATCAACCCTTCATAAAAAACAGAGAGATCAACCACTTATATAAACAGAGAGGAGAGATCAACCACTATATAAACAGAGAGAGAGATCAACCACTTTATAAACAGAGAGAGATCAACCACTTTATAAACAGAGAGAGAGATCAAACCTTATATAAACGAGAGAGAGAGATCAACCACTTATATAAACATAGAGAGATCAACCACTTATATAAACATCGTGAGAGAGAGAGATCAACACTTATATAAACAGAGAGAGATCAAAAACAGCACCACCCGCAACCAAAACAAAAACAAAACAAAAAACAAATAAACAAAAAAAAAAAA
>NW_024060219.1:209533-233926 GCF_016432855.1 Salvelinus namaycush
CAGAGAGAGATCAACCACTTATATAGAGAGAGAAAGAGAGAGATCAACCACTTATATAAACAGAGAGAGATCAACCACTTATATAAACAGAGAGAGATCAACCACTTATATAAACAGAGAGAGAGATCAACCACTTATATAAACAGAGAGAGAGATCAACCACTTATATAAACAGAAGAGAGATCAACCACTTATATAAACAGGAGAAGGATCAACCACTTATATAACAGAGAGAGATCAACACATTATATAAACAAGAGAGATCAACCACTATATAAACAGAGAGAGAGAGATCAACCACTTATAAAACAGAGAGGAGATCACCACTTATATAAACAGAGAGGAGATCACCACTTATATAAACAGAGAGGAGATCACACTTATATAACAGAGAGAGATCAACCACTTATATAAACAGAGAGAGATCAACCACTATAATAAAACAGAGAGATCACCACTAATAAACAGAGAGAGATCAACCACTATATAAAACAGAGAGAGATCAACCACTTATATAAACATAGAGAGAGATCAACACTTATATAAACAAGAGAGAGAGTCAACCACTTATATAAACAGAGGAGATCAACCACTTATAAACAGAGAGGAGGATCACCACTTAATAAACAGAGAGAGATCAACACTTATATAACAAGACAGAGAGATCAACCACTTATATAAAAACAGAGAGAGAGAGATCAAACACTTATATAAACAGAGGAGATCAACCACTTATATAAACAGAGAGAGATCAACCACTTATATAAACAGAGAAGAGATCAAACCACTTATATAAAACAGAGAGAGAATCAACCACTTAATAAACATAGAGAGAGACAACCATATAAAACAGAGAGAGATAACCACTTATATAAACAGAGAGAGATCAACCACTTATATAAACATAGAGAGAGAGATCAACCACTTATATAAACAGAGAGAGATCAACCACTTATATAAACATAGAGAGAGAGATCAACCACTTATATAAACAGAGAGAGATCAACCACTTATATAGAGAGAGAAAGAGAGAGATCAACCACTTATATAAACAGAGAGAGATCAACCACTTATATAAACAGAGATCAACCACTTATATAAACAGAGAGAGATCAACCACTTATATAATAGAGAGAGAGATAACCACTTATAAACACAGAGAGAGATCAACCACTTATATAAACAGAGAGAGATCAACCACTTATATAAACAGAGAGAGATCAACCCACTTATATAAACAGAGAGAGATCAACCACATTATATAAACCGAGAGAGATCAACCACTTATAAAACAGAGAGAGAGAGATCAACCACTTATATAAAACACAGAGAGAGATCAAACACTATATAAACAGAGAGAGAGATCAACCATTATATAGCAAGAGAGAGATCAACCACTTAATAAACAGAGAGAGAGAGATCAACCACTTATATAACAAGAGAGAGAGATCAACCACTTATATAAAGAGAGAGAGATTACCACTTATATAAACAGAGAGAGATCAACCATTATATAAACAGAGAGAGAGATCAACCACTTATATAAACAGAGAGAGAGATCAACCACTTATATAAACAGAGAGAGATCAACACATATAAACAGAGAGAGATCAACCACTATAATAAACAGAGAGATCAACCACTTATATAAACAGAGAGAGATCAACCACTTATATAAACGAGAGAGATCAACCACTTATATAAAAAAGAGATCAACCACTTATTAAAACAGAGAGAGATCAACCATTATATACAGAGAGAGAGATCAACCACTTATATAAACAGAGAGGAGATCAACCACTTATATAACAGAGAGGAAACAACCACTTATATAAACAGAGAGAGAGAGATCAACCACTTATATAATAACGAGAGATCAACCACTATATAAACAAGAGAGAGAGATCAACCACTTATATAAACAGAGAGAGAAGAGAGAATCAACAACTTATAATGAAAAATTAGAGAGAGAGATCAACCACTTATATAACAAAGAGAGAGAGAGGATCAACCACTTATATAAACAGAGAGAGAGAGATCAACCACTATATAAAGAGAGAGAGATCAACCACTTATATAAACAGAGAGAGATCAACCACTTATATAACAAAGAGAGAGAGAGATCAACCACATATAGAAAAACAGAGAGAGAGAGAATCAACCACCTATATAGAGAGAGAGATCAACCACTTATATAAACAGAGGAGGAGATCAACCACTTATATAAACAGAGAGTGAGATCAAACCACTTATACAAAGAGAGAGAGAGGTCAACCACGTATATAAACAGAGAGGTCAACCACATATATAAACAGAGAGGTCAACCACATATATAAACAGAGAGGTCAACCACGTATATAAACAGAGAGGTCAACCACGTATATAAACAGAGAGGTCAACCACATATATAAACAGAGAGGTCAACCACGTATATAAACAGAGAGTGAGATCACCAATTATATAAACAGAGAGAGAGAGATCAACCACTTATATAAACAGAGAGAGAGATCAATCACGTATATAAACAGAGAGATAGATCAATCACGTATATAAACAGAGAGATCACCACTTATTAAACAGAGAGAGATCAACCACTTATATAAACAGAGAGTGAGAGATCAACAACTTATATAAACAGAGAGTGAGATCAACCAATTATATAAACAGAGAGAGAGATCAACCACTTATATGAACAGAGAGAGAGATCAACCACTTATATAAACAGAGAGATCAACCACTTATATAAACAGAGAGAGATCAACCACTTATATAAACAGAGAGAGATCAACCACTTATATAAACACAGAGAGAGAGATCAACCACTTATATAAACATAGAGAGAGAGATCAACCACTTATATAAACAGAGAGAGAGATCAACCACTTATAAACAGAGAGAGATCAACCACTTATATAAACAGAGAGAGATCAACCAATTATATAAACAGAGAGAGAGATCAACCACTAACATAAACATAGAGAGAGATCAACCACTTATATAAACAGAGAGAGATCAACCACTTATATAAACAGAGAGAGAGATTAACCACTTATATAAACAGAGAGAGATTAACCACTTATATAAACAGAGAGAGATCAACCACTTATATAAATAGAGAGATAAACCACTTATATAAACAGAGAGAGAGATCAACCACTTATATAAACAGAGAGAGAGAGAGATCAACCACTTATATAAACAGAGAGAGAGAGAGATCAACCACTTATATAAACAGAGAGAGAGATCAACCACTTATATAAACAGAGAGAGAGATCAACCACATATAAACAGAGAGAGACAGAGAGATCAACCACTTACATAAACAGAGAGATCAACCACTTATATCAACAGAGAGAGAGAGATCAACCACTTATATAAACAGAGAGATCAACCACTTTTATAAACAGAGAGAGATCAACCACTTATATAAACAGAGAGTGAGATCAACCAATTATATAAACAGAGAGAGAGAGATCAACCACTTATATAAACAGAGAGAGATCAATCACGTATATAAACAGAGAGAGAGATCAATCACGTATATAAACAGAGAGATCAACCACTTATATAAACAGAGAGAGATCAACCACTTATATAAACAGAGAGTGAGAGATCAACAACTTATATAAACAGAGAGTGAGATCAACCAATTATATAAACAGAGAGAGAGATCAACCACTTATATGAACAGAGAGAGAGATCAACCACTTATATAAACAGAGAGAGATCAACCACTTATATAAACAGAGAGAGATCAACCACTTATATAAACAGAGAGAGATCAACCACTTATATAAACAGAGAGAGATCAACCACTTATATAAACAGAGAGAGAGATCAACCACTTATATAAACAGAGAGCGATCAACCACTTATATAAACAGAGAGAGATCAACCAATTATATAAACAGAGAGAGAGATCAACCACTAACATAAACATAGAGAGAGATGAACCACTTATATAAACAGAGAGAGATCACCCACTTATATAAACAGAGAGAGATCAACCACTTATATAAACAGAGAGAGATCAACCACTTATATAAACAGAGAGAGATCAACCACTTATATAAACAGAGAGAGAGATCAACCACTAACATAAACATAGAGAGAGATCAACCACTTATATAAACAGAGAGAGATCAACCACTTATATAAACAGAGAGAGAGATTAACCACTTATATAAACAGAGAGAGATTAACCACTTATATAAACAGAGAGAGATCAACCACTTATATAAATAGAGAGATAAACCACTTATATAAACAGAGAGAGAGATCAACCACTTATATAAACAGAGAGAGAGAGAGATCAACCACTTATATAAACAGAGAGAGAGAGAGATCAACCACTTATATAAACAGAGAGAGAGATCAACCACTTATATAAACAGAGAGTGAGATCAACCACTTATATAAACAGAGAGATCAACCACTTATATAAACAGAGAGATCAACCACTTATATAAACAGAGAGTGAGATCAGCCACTTATATAAACAGAGAGATCAACCACTTTTATAAACAGAGAGAGATCAACCACTTATATAAACAGAGAGTGAGATCAACCAATTATATAAACAGAGAGAGAGAGATCAACCACTTATATAAACAGAGAGAGATCAATCACGTATATAAACAGAGAGAGAGATCAATCACGTATATAAACAGAGAGATCAACCACTTATATAAACAGAGAGAGATCAACCACTTATATAAACAGAGAGTGAGAGATCAACAACTTATATAAACAGAGAGTGAGATCAACCAATTATATAAACAGAGAGAGAGATCAACCACTTATATGAACAGAGAGAGAGATCAACCACTTATATAAACAGAGAGAGATCAACCACTTATATAAACAGAGAGAGATCAACCACTTATATAAACAGAGAGAGATCAACCACTTATATAAACAGAGAGAGATCAACCACTTATATAAACAGAGAGAGAGATCAACCACTTATATAAACAGAGAGCGATCAACCACTTATATAAACAGAGAGAGATCAACCAATTATATAAACAGAGAGAGAGATCAACCACTAACATAAACATAGAGAGAGATGAACCACTTATATAAACAGAGAGAGATCAACCACTTATATAAACAGAGAGAGAGATTAACCACTTATATAAACAGAGAGAGATCAACCACTTATATAAACAGAGAGATAAACCACTTATATAAACAGAGAGAGAGATCAACCACTTATATAAACAGAGAGAGAGAGAGATCAACCACTTATATAAACAGAGAGAGAGAGAGATCAACCACTTATATAAACAGAGAGAGAGATTAACCACTTATATAAACAGAGAGAGATCAACCACTTATATAAACAGAGAGAGAGATTAACCACTTATATAAACAGAGAGAGATTAACCACTTATATAAACAGAGAGAGATCAACCACTTATATAAACAGAGAGAGCGAGAGATCAACCACTTATATAAACAGACAGAGATCAACCACTTATATAAACAGAGAGAGAGATCAACCACTTATATAAACAGAGAGATCAACCACTTATATAAACAGAGAGAGAGAGATCAACCACTTATATAAACAGAGAGAGAGATCAACCACTTATATAAACAGACAGAGAGAGATCAACCACTTTTATAAACAGAGTGAGAGAGAGATCAACCACTTATATAAACAGAGAGAGATCAACCACTTATATAAACAGAGAGAGAGATCAACCACTTACATAAACAGAGATCAACCACTTATATAAACAGAGAGAGAGAGAATCAACCACTTATATAAACAGAGAGAGAGATCAACCACTTATATAAACAGAGAGTGAGATCAACCACTTATATAAACAGAGAGAGATCAACCACTTATATAAACAGAGAGAGATCAACCACTTATATAAACAGAGAGAGATCAACCACTTATATAAACAGAGAGAGATCAACCACTTATATAAACAGAGAGAGAGATCAACCACTTATATAAACAGAGAGAGATCAACCACTTATATAAACAGAGAGAGAGATCAACCACTTATATAAACAGAGAGAGATCAACCACTTATATAAACAGAGAGATCAACCACTTATATAAACAGAGAGAGATCAACCACTTATATAAACAGAGAGAGATCAACCACTTATATAAACAGAGAGAGATCAACCACTTATATAAACAGAGAGAGAGATCAACCACTTATATAAACAGAGAGAGAGATCAACCACTTATATAAACAGAGAGAGAGATCAACCACTTATATAAACAGAGAGAGAGATCAACCACTTATATAAACATAGAGAGAGATCAACCACTTATATAAACAGAGAGAGATCAACCACTTATATAAACAGAGAGAGATCAACCACATACACTACTGTTCACAAGTTTGGGTTCAATTAGAAATGTCCTTGTTATTTGAAAGAAAAGTACATTTTTTGTCCATTAAAATAATATCAAATTGATCAGAAATACAGTGTAGATGTTGTTAATTTTGTAAATTACTATTGTAGCTGGAAACGGCTGATTTTTTAAATTGAATATCTACTTAGGCCCATTATCAGCAACCATCACTCCTGTGTTCCAATGGCACGTTGTGTTAGCTAATCCAAGTTTGTCATTTTAAAAGGCTAATTGATCAGTAGAAAACCCTTTTTGCAATTATGTTTACACAGCTGAAAACTTTTCTGATTTAAAGAAGCAATAAAACTGGCCTTCTTTAGACTAGTTGAGTATCTGGAGCATCAGAATTTGTGGGTTCGATTACAGGCTCAAAATGGCCAGAAACAAATAACTTTCTTCTGAAACTCGTCAGTCTATTCTTGTTCTGAGAAATGAAGGCTATTCCAAGAGAGAAATTGCCAAGAAACTGAAGATCTGGTACAACGCTGTGTACTACTCCCTTCAAAGAACAGCGCAAACTGGCTATCCAGAATAGAAAGAGTGGGAGGCCCCGGTGCACAACTGAGCAAGAGGACAAGTACATTAGAGTGTCTAGTTTGAGAAACACAAGTCCTCAACTGGCAGCTTTATTAAATAGTACCCGCAAAACACCAGTGAAGAGGCGTCTCCGGGATGCTGGCCTTCTAGGAGAGACGGAGTGAGTGACAGAGAGGGAGAGACGGAGAGGGAGAGAGGGAGAGAAGGAGAGAGGGAGAGAGGGAGAGAGGGAGAGAAGGAGAGACGGAGAGGGAGAGACGGAGGGGGAGAGAGACGGAGGGGGAGAGAGACGGAGAGGGGGAGAGACGGAGAGGGAGAGAGGGAGACTGATAGGGCGAGAGGGAGACTGATAGGGCGAGAGGGAGACTGATAGGGCGAGAGGGAGACTGATAGGGCGAGAGGGAGACTGATAGGGCGAGAGGGAGACTGATAGGGCGAGAGGGAGACTGATAGGGCGAGAGGGAGACTGAGAGGGAGACTGAGAGGGAGACTGAGAGGGAGACTGAGAGGGAGACTGAGAGGGCAAGAGGGAGACGGAGAGGGAGACGGAGAGGGAGACGGGTAGGGCGAGAGGGAGACTGAGAGGGAGACTGGTAGGGCGAGAGGGAGACTGATAGGGCGAGAGGGAGACTGATAGGGCGAGAGGGAGACTGATAGGGCGAGAGGGAGACTGAGAGGGAGACTGAGAGGGCACGAGGGAGACGGAGAGGGAGAGGGAGACGGAGAGGGAGACTGGTAGGGCGAGAGGGAGACTGAGCGAGACTGATAGGGCGAGAGGGAGACTGATAGGGAGACTGATAGGGCGAGAGGGAGACTGATAGGGTGAGAGGGAGACTGATAGGGTGAGAGGGAGACTGATAGGGCGAGAGGGAGACAGAGGGAGACTGAGATGGAGACTGATAGGGCGAGAGGGAGACTGATAGGTCGAGGGGGAGACTGATAGGTCGAGGGGGAGACTGATAGGTCGAGGGGGAGACGGAGAGGGAGACGGAGAGGGAGACGGAGAGGGCGAGATGGAGACTGATAGGGCGAGAGGTAGACTGATAGGGCGAGAGGGAGACTGAGAGGGAGACTGAGAGGAAGCCTGAGAGGGAGCCTGAGAGGGAGACTGAGGGGGCAAGAGGGAGACGGAGAGGGAGACGGAGAGGGAGACGGAGAGGGAGACTGGTAGGGCGAGAGGGAGACTGAGGGAGACTGGTAGTGCGAGAGGGAGACTGATAGGGAGACTGATAGGGCGAGAGGGAGACTGATAGGGCGAGAGGGAGACTGAGAGGGAGACTGATAGGGCGAGAGGGAGACTGATAGGGCGAGAGGGAGACTGATAGGGCGAGAGGGAGACTGATAGGGCGAGAGGGAGACTGATAGGTCGAGGGGGAGACTGATAGGTCGAGGGGGAGACTGATAGGTCGAGGGGGAGACTGAGAGGGAGACTGAGGGAGACTGAGGGAGACTGAGGGAGACTGAGGGGGAGACTGAGAGGGAGACTGATAGGGCGAGAGGGAGACTGATAGGGAGACTGATAGGGCGAGAGGGAGACTGATAGGGAGACTGATAGGGAGACTGATAGGGCGAGAGGGAGACTGATAGGGAGACTGATAGGGCGAGAGGGAGACTGATAGGGCGAGAGGGAGACTGATAGGGCGAGAGGGAGACTGATAGGGCGAGAGGGAGACTGAGAGGGCGAGAGGGAGACTGAGAGGGCGAGAGGGAGACTGAGAGGGCGAGAGGGAGACTGAGAGGGCGAGAGGGAGACTGAAAGGGAGACTCATAGGGCGAGAGAGAGACTGATAGGGTGAGAGGGAGACTGAGCGGGTGACAGAGGGTGACTGAGAGGGTGACAGAGGGTGACTGAGAGGGTGACTGAGAGGGAGACTGAGATGGAGACTGAGGGCGAGAGGGAGACTGATAGGGCGAGAGGGAGACACAGAGGGAGACTGATAGGGCGAGAGTGAGACTGATAGGGCGAGAGTGAGACTGATAGGGCGAGAGGGAGACTGATAGGGCGAGAGGGAGACTGATAGGGCGAGAGGGAGACTGATAGGGCGAGAGGGAGACTGATAGGGCGACAGAGAGGAAGCCTGAGAGGGAGCCTGAGAGGGAGACTGAGGGGGCAAGAGGGAGAGGGAGACGGAGAGGGAGACGGAGAGGGAGACGGAGAGGGAGACGGAGAGGGAGACTGGTAGGGCGAGAGGGAGACTGAGGGAGACTGGTAGTGCGAGAGGGAGACTGATAGGGAGACTGATAGGGCGAGAGGGAGACTGATAGGGCGAGAGGGAGACTGAGAGGGAGACTGATAGGGTGAGAGGGAGACTGATAGGGCGAGAGGGAGACTGATAGGGCGAGAGGGAGACTGATATGGCGAGAGGGAGACTGATAGGTCGAGGGGGAGACTGATAGGTCGAGGGGGAGACTGAGAGGGAGACTGAGGGAGACTGAGGGAGACTGAGGGAGACTGAGGGGGAGACTGAGAGGGAGACTGATAGGGCGAGAGGGAGACTGATAGGGAGACTGATAGGGCGAGAGGGAGACTGATAGGGAGACTGATAGGGCGAGAGGGAGACTGATAGGGCGAGAGGGAGACTGATAGGGCGAGAGGGAGACTGAGAGGGCGAGAGGGAGACTGAGAGGGCGAGAGGGAGACTGAAAGGGAGACTCATAGGGCGAGAGAGAGACTGATAGGGTGAGAGGGAGACTGAGCGGGTGACAGAGGGTGACTGAGAGGGTGACAGAGGGTGACTGAGAGGGTGACTGAGAGGGAGACTGAGATGGAGACTGAGAGGGCGAGAGGGAGACTGATAGGGCGAGAGGGAGACACAGAGGGAGACTGATAGGGCGACAGAGAGGGAGACTGATAGGGCGACAGAGAGGGAGACTGATAGGGCGACAGAGAGGGAGACTGATAGGGCGACAGAGAGGGAGACTGATAGGGCGACAGAGAGGGAGACTGATAGGGCGACAGAGAGGGAGACTGATAGGGCGACAGAGAGGGAGACTGATAGGGCGACAGAGAGGGAGACTGATAGGGCGACAGATAGGGCGACAGAGAGGGAGACTGATAGGGCGACAGAGAGGGAGACTGATAGGGCGACAGAGAGGGAGACTGGGAGGGAGACTGATAGGGCGAGAGGGAGACTGATAGGGAGACTGATAGGGCGAGAGGGAGACTGAGATGGAGACTGAGAGGGCGAGAGGGAGACTGAGAGGGAGACTGATAGGGCGAGAGGGAGACACAGAGGGAGACTGATAGGGCGAGAGGGAGACACAGAGGGAGACTGATAGGGCGAGAGGGAGACTGATAGGGCGAGAGGGAGACTGATAGGGCGAGAGGGAGACTGACAGAGCGAGGTAGACAGAGCGAGGTAGACAGAGCGAGGGAGACAGAGCGAGGGAGACAGAGCGAGGGAGACAGAGCGAGAGAGGCCAGCCTGAAGTATAAGCCTACACAGAACTGAACCATGTTCTGTTAAACTCTATATGATCATAATAATAGTTATAATTATTATCTTGAGACAGTAGTGGTATCCATGGTAATGAACGAGGTCAGAAGGAACCACATACAGCACAACAGGGATCGTGTTAGTGTGATATGTTTGCCACAGATCTCAAGAAAAAAAAGAAAAACACTATATTTCTGCTTCTACAACAATGCCGCCATTAAAGTCTAATTTTACCACCATATCATGGAATCAACATAACACCTGTCATTTTAAACCATGTTGGGAGACTGATCCCTAACATATTAGGGGAGTTGATTATCGTTGTGACAGTTTGAGATAACATATTAGGGGACTTGATTATCGTTGTGACAGTTTGAGATAACATATTAGGGGAGTTGATTATCGTTGTGACAATTTGAGATAACATATTATGGGAGTTGATTATCGTTGTGACAGTTTGAGATAACATATTAGGGGAGTTGATTATCGTTGTGACAGTTTGAGATAACATATTAGGGGAGTTGATTATCGTTGTGACAGTTTGAGATACCATTTTAGGGGAGTTGATTATCGTTGTGACAGTTTGAGATACCATTTTAGGGGAGTTGATTATCGTTGTGACAGTTTGAGATAACATATTATGGGAGTTGATTATCATTTAATGTGATTGATTAGTGCATCTTGTTCATCGCGTTGCAGGCTTTATTTTGCGTCATAATAGCCAAAATGTCCATAGTACACAAACGTTCTTACATTTTATATCTCGCAGCAATCATCTAAATCCATTTCAGGAGTAAGGCCACAAACATTTTTTGTTGTTGCATTTTTTCATTCTGTCCCCTTGAAATCCATTCTGTCCCCTTGAAATCCATTCTGACACCTTGAAATTAATTCTGACACCTTCACAACCATTCTGTCCTCTTGAAAACCATTCTGTCCCCCTTGAAAACCATTCTGTCCCCCTTGAAAACCATTCTGTCCCCCTTGCAAACCATTCTGTCCCCCTTGCAAACCATTCTGTCCCCCTTGCAAACCATTCTGTCCCCTTGAAATCCATTCTGTCCCCTTGAAAGCCATTCTGTCCCCTTGAAAGCCATTCTGTCCCCTTGAAAACCATTCTGTCCCCCTTGCAAACCATTCTATCCCCTTGAAAACCATTCTGTTTTTGATTTGTTCTGTTAAGACTGTATTGCACTGTTGAAATGCCCACGCCACAATTTCCTCATCAAATAAACAAAGCCCAGGCCTTACTGATTTAAACAGCACAGCCATGAAGTGATCTAACAAACAGTAGCTCTAAACAACAGTCTACACTGTAACAGTGCTTATGATGTATTGTTGCTTACCTCCTCTCTCTCTTCTCCTCCTCTCTCTCTTCTCCTCCTCTCTCTCTACTCCTCCTCTCTCCTTTCTCCTCCTCTCCTTTCTCCTCCTCTCTCCTTTCTCCTCCTCTCTCCTTTCTCCTCCTCTCTCCTTTCTCCTTCTCTCTCTCCAACTATCTTCTCCTCTCCTCTCTCCTCCTCTCTTCTCCTCTCCTCCTCCTCTCTTTCCCTCTCTTCCTCCTCCTCTCCTCCTCTCTCCTCCTCTCTCCTCCTCCTCTCTTCTCCTCTCCTCTCTCTCTCCTCCTCCTCTCCTCCTCTCTTCTCCATCTCTTCTCGTACTTAACCTCTTTATGTATGTCCTATAAAAGTGCCCATAAATGGTAAGTCACCAGGACCCCCTGGTCTTGGCCTTGGTTTGGGGAAGGAGGTGATGTCACAGGAACACACAGATGACAGTGAGAGAGCTGATTCGTGGATATGACTTTTCTATTATGACATCTGCATGGCCAGTGGACACGCTAACATTTCACCTCCCCTCCGTTTCCACCTTGAAGTCATTAGCCTTGTCTAGCATGATCACAGTACACCATCGTTGCTGCATTATCATGCATTATCTCTTGGGGGGGGGGGGGTTGTTTTTGTTTGTTTTCATTGTATTGGTTGTAATTGAGCAACGTTGCTTGGATGGTGCCTGCCTGACTGCATCCGCCATTGTGTTGCACTGAAGCTGCAGACATCCACATCCACAAGACATCTTCATAACCATCTTATCTCTGCCACTGACAGGGGTCTGAGTGGAATTTAAAATACATTATCTCTAATGTCAATATGAGGTGTATCAAAATAAATAAAAATATTACTTTAATCCTTTTAAATAACTTCTTTTTAATTCCTCTCCGTCCCACATCATAATAATAGTGAATACTTCCCACATCATATAAATACTGAATACTTCCCACATCATAATAATACTGAATACTTCCCACATCATAATAATAGTGAATACTTCCCACATTATAATAATACTGAATACTTCCCACATCATAATAATACTGAATACTTCCCACATCATAATAATACTGAATACTTCCCACATCATAATAATAGATACTTATTCCCACATCACAGTACTACTGACTACTTCCCACATCACAGTACTACTGACTACTTCCCACATCATAATAATACTGAATACTTCCCACATTATAATAATACTGAATACTTCCCACATCATAATAATACTGAATACTTCCCACATCATAATAATAGATACTTATTCCCACATCATAATACTACTGAATACTTCCCACATTATAATAATATTGAATACTTCCCACATCATAATAATACTGAATACTTCCCACATCATATAAATACTGAATACTTCCCACATCATATAAATACTGAATACTTCCCACATCATAATAATAGTGAATACTTCCCACATCATAATAATAGTGAATACTTCCCACATCATAATAATACTGAATACTTCCCACATCATAATAATACTGAATACTTCCCACATCATAATAATACTGAATACTTCCCACATCATAATAATAGATACTTCTTCCCACATCACAGTACTACTGACTACTTCCCACATCACAGTACTACTGACTACTTCCCACATCATAATAATAGTGAATACTTCCCACATCATAATAATAGTGAATACTTCCCACATCATATAAATACTGAATACTTCCCACATCATATAAATACTGAATACGTCCCACATCATAATAATAGTGAATACTTCCCACATCATAATAATACTGAATACTTCCCACATCATAATAATAGATACTTATTCCCACATCACAGTACTACTGACTACTTCCCACATCACAGTACTACTGACTACTTCCCACATCATAATAATAGTGAATACTTCCCACATCATAATAATAGTGAATACTTCCCACATCATAATAATACTGAATACTTCCCACATCATAATAATAGATACTTCTTCCCACATCACAGTACTACTGACTACTTCCCACATCACAGTACTACTGACTACTTCCCACATCACAGTACTACTGACTACTTCCCACATCATAATAATAGTGAATACTTCCCACATCACAGTACTACTGACTACTTCCCACATCATATAAATACTGAATACTTCCCACATCATAATAATAGTGAATACTTCCCACATCATAATAATACTGAATACTTCCCACATCATAATAGATACTTCTTCCCACATCACAGTACTACTGACTACTTCCCACATCACAGTACTACTGACTACTTCCCACATCATAATAATAGTGAATACTTCCCACATCATAATAATAGTGAATACTTCCCACATCATATAAATACTGAATACTTCCCACATCATATAAATACTGAATACTTCCCACATCATAATAATACTGAATACTTCCCACATCATAATAATACTGAATACTTCCCACATCATAATAATAGATACTTCTTCCCACATCACAGTACTACTGACTACTTCACACATCATAATAATAGTGAATACTTCCCACATCATAATAATACTGAATACTTCCCACATCATAATAATACTGAATACTTCCCACATCATAATAATAGTGAATACTTCCCACATCATAGTAATACTGAATACTTCCCACATCATAATAATAGATACTTCTTCCCACATCATAGTAATTCTGAGTACTTCCCACATCATAGTAATTCTGAGTACTTCCCACATCATAGTAATTCTGAGTACGTCCCACATCATAGTAATTCTGAGTACTTCCCACATCATAGTAATTCTGAGTCACAGAATCAGACCAATCATGACCCAGTGTTCTGAGCTTTCTCCCCCTCACCACATTCACTCATCCTACGACCCCGTTCCAATAGCAAACCTAGCATATCACTTAGAATGCATACTTCCACTTGAAGCCATGTATTATCAGTGTTTCCCCTATATATGCATTTAGCAGCGGCGCACCTGCCACAAATAAAATCAGATTTAAAGTATGCATATAAGATAATGGAGCGATATATTAATACATAAAGTCATCTTTGAGATCTATCGATCATCGAAATAAATACCTAGACAGTCGGGGAGAATCTTTAATTCCCCCAAATGTCATGGTATAGGGCACACATTGGTTTTATTATCATGTTTTAGTCACTCAGATAGCATTAGAACAAGGCATAATAGCCATGGCAAAATGTATAGAATTGCACTGAAATTAGCTTTAAAACAGCAACATTTTGTGAGGATATTGGAACTGAGCCATTGTGTCACTACCAGAATTTATATTTTAAGCCATGATCTCTCTATTTCCATATGACTGGATTGTGGCTAGGGCCAGGAGTTTTTCCTTCTCTATGTTAAGTCACTCATATCATTTTGACAGGCATTGTGGCTAGGACCAGGAGTTGTTCCTTCTCTATGTCAAGTAGATGTGTAGATTTTTTCCATGCCTGGTGTTACCAAGAGTTCACTCACCATCCTGACCCCGTTGTTCCCCTTCCTTCCTGTTTCCTCTTCCTTCCTGTTTCCTCTATCTGTCTCTGTGTGCCTGCCTGCGTCTTCTCTGTATCTGTCCAGACGAGAGCCAGACGATGGGTGGTGGTGGTAGTAGCTGCAGTGACACCAGTAGCCTGGTCCAGTCTCACGGCCACTCCCTGAGAAAGAGAGAGGGGACAGTAGACGCGCCCTACCAGACAGGCCAGCTCCACCCTGCTATCCGAGTAGCCGACCTGCTGCAGCACATCACACAGATGAAGTGTGCGGAGGGATACGGATTCAAGGAGGAGTATGAGGTGAGACGAACTTTCACCTTTTTGAACTTTCACCACCTCTCGTTCGAATCACTGTGACATGTCAACTTTCACCTCCCGCTCATGGAGACACGCCCCCCCCCCCCCCCCCACACACACACTTCTCACTGTGGCTTGGTTCCAACTCTTTAAAACTGGATCCAACCTTTCTCCCTCCATTATAGTAGTTAGTGATGTAACTTGACTGAACAGGGGAAAGTTTCCTGAATGTGTATGTGGGGACAAAACTTCACCTTTGACCTTTGACCTTGAGCTCACAGGGTCAGTTCCATTTCTTCTACCTTGTTCTCTGCTCTCACTCCTACAATTCAGATTCCGTAAATTTAAGGAAATTAATTTAAAATTCCAGATTCGAGAAATGGAGACTACGTCATTGTAAATAGACGGTACTTTTTAATTCTTGAATTAAATGGAGTTTTACTTCGTCCCCTGGATACTTCCCAAATGGCACACTATTTCCAATATACTACACTACGTTTAACCACATCACCCTATTGGCCCTGGTCAAAAGTAGTGCACTATATAGGGAATAGGGTTCCGTAGGGCTCTGGTCAAAAGTAGTGCACTATATAGGGAATAGGCTTCCATAGGGCTCTGGTCAAAAGTAGTGCACTATATAGGGAATAGGGTTCCATAGGGCTCTGGTCAAAAGTAGTGCACTATATAGGGAATAGTGTTCCATTTGGGACACAAACTATCCACTGTGTGACTCGTTTTTGCTGTTTGCCTTTTCCTTGTGGTGTTAGACTGCCTCTTCTGCCGTCGTGTGTGAGTGTGTGTGTGTGTGTGTGTGTGTGTGTGTGTGTGTGTGTGTGTGTGTGTGTGTGTGTGTGTGTGTGTGTGTGTGTGTGTGTGTGTGTGTGTGTGTGTGTGTGTGTGTGTGTGTAATCACTCAGTGTAGTGTGTGTGTGTGTGTGTGTGTGTGTGTGTGTGTGTGTGTGTGTGTGTGTGTAATCACTCAGTGTACTAACAGTGCCGGTGTGTGTGTGTGTGTGTGTGTGGAACCACTCACACAGTGAGGAAGCCTTTAATTTACTCACATTTAAAAAGGTAGTGATTAAAAACTGTGTGATAAACCGTCTTTTGTTTGGTCAGATTAAAGTGAATTGTGACAAGGTTCTCCCTCTCTTCAGGAGGCTATTGTCACCCAACAGCCTCCACACTGACACAGAGACAGAGACAGAGACAGACTGTCACTATGTCACCCTGCCTCTTTCTCTCTGACACCCAAACGACCCTCGCCGAGTCGAGGCAAGCGGAGCGTCATTCTCATTTCCCCTCGTTACGCTAGCAGCTGGCTGGGCTCGGATCCAACCTGCTTCACAGACTATCCCCTTAAAACACAGGGATCCAACCTGCTTCACAGACTATCCCCTTAAAACACAGGGAACCAACCTGCTTCACAGACTATCCCCTTAAAACACAGGGATCCAACCTGCTTCACAGACTATCCCCTTAAAACACAGGGATCCAACCTGCTTCACAGACTATCCCTTTAAAACACAGGGATCCCACCTGCCTCTCCCCCCCACCCACCCACCCCAGAAGCCAACAGGACAGAGAAGAGTAGGGGGAGATAATAAAGCGACTCATTTGTTCTGTTTTGATCATGTACTGTTCCGATGTGTATTTCAAGTTATGGAGGCCAGTGCATCCATCTATCTAAACTGTATCTCTCTCTGACTCCATGCCTTCTTACGTTAATAATCTACATGTTTAACTTTGGATCAGATCAATAAGGTAAAATTATATTTTTGGTTATTTGTGCTTTTTTTTTCTCTAGATATCTAGATCATTTAATTTCTTAAGTGTAGAGGTCACAACGATGGTGATGATGCTTGCTGGCTGGTCCTGGCCTCACATGTTGGTGGGATTATAGTCTTGCTGGCTGGTCCTGGCCTCACATGTTGGTGGGATTATAGTCTTGCTGACTGGTCCTGGCCTCACGTGTTGGTGGGATTATAGTCTTGCTGGCTGGTCCTGGCCTTACATGTTGGTGGGGTTATAGTCTTGCTGGATGGTCCTGGCATCACATGTTGGTGGGATTATAGTCTTGCTGGATGGTCCTGGCATCACATGTTGGTGGGATTATAGTCTTGCTGACTGGTCCTGGCCTCACATGTTGGTGAGATTATAGTCTTGCTGGCTGGTCCTGGCCTCACAAATTGGTGGGATTATAGTCTTGCTGGCTGGTCATGGCCTCACATGTTGGTGGGATTATAGTCTTGCTGGCTGGTCCTGGCCTCACATGTTGGTGGGATTATAGTCTTGCTGGCTGGTCCTGGCTTCACATGTTGGTGGGATTATAGTCTTGCTGGCTGGTCCTGGCCTTACATGTTGGTGGGATTATAGTCTTGCTGGCTGGTCCTGGCTTCACATGTTGGTGGGATTATAGTCTTGCTGGCTGGTCCTGGCTTCACATGTTGGTGGGATTATAGTCTTGCTGACTGGTCCTGGCCTCACATGTTGGTGAGATTATAGTCTTGCTGGCTGGTCCTGGCCTCACAAGTTGGTGGGATTATAGTCTTGCTGGCTGGTCATGGCCTCACATGTTGGTGGGATTATAGTCTTGCTGGCTGGTCCTGGCCTCACATGTTGGTGGGATTATAGTCTTGCTGGCTGGTCCTGGCTTCACATGTTGGTGGGATTATAGTCTTGCTGGCTGGTCCTGGCCTTACATGTTGGTGGGATTATAGTCTTGCTGGCTGGTCCTGGCTTCACATGTTGGTGGGATTATAGTCTTGCTGGCTGGTCCTGGCTTCACATGTTGGTGGGATTATAGTCTTGCTGGCTGGTCCTGGCTTCACATGTTGGTGGGATTATAGTCTTGCTGGCTGGTCCTGGTATCACTTGTTGGTTGGATTATAGTCTTGCTGACTGGTCCTGGCCTCACATGTTGGTGGGATTATAGTCTTGCTGGATGGTCCTGGCCTCACATGTTGGTGGGATTATAGTCTTGCTGGCTGGTCCTGGCTTCACATGTTGGTGGGATTATAGTCTTGCTGGCTGGTCCTGGCATCACATGTTGGTTGGATTATAGTCTTGCTGACTGGTTCTGGCCTCACATGTTGGTGGGATTATAGTCTTGCTAGCTGGTCCTGGTATCACATGTTGGTGAGATTATAGTCTTGCTGGCTGGTCCTGGTATCACGTGTTGGTGGGATTATAGTCTTGCTGGCTGGTCCTGGCCTCACATGTTGGATGAAAAGGCTACGTTAGGTCATGTTGTAGCCTTGAGAAATGTGACTACGGAATGTTTTCTTCTTCATCTCAAGACATTGAGATGTACAGTAGATCAAAATAACATCTCGAAAGCTTCATAAAGTGTGTATAATCGTAAATATCAATTGGTTCAACTTTGCAAACTCTATTGTAGCTGCCGTAGCCAGACATAACCTTGACCAGCCCTATATGTCAGCTGTTATGTTGCATGTTGACACTAGTCAGTGGATGCTGCTTCCTTTGGGAAGTAACTATGTCACTATGTCACTACGTATGCTTCTATCAAGTGCTATTTGATATGAACCGTGACAGAGTAAGTATTGCATGCTGCTTCCTTTGGGAAGTCACTATGTCACTATGTCACTACGTCACTACGTATACTTTTATCAAGTGCTATTTGATATGAACCGTGACAGAGTAAGTATTGCATGCTGCTTCCTTTGGGAAGTCACTATGTCACTATGTCACTACGTATGCTTCTATCAAGTGCTATTTGATATGAACCGTGACAGAGTAAGTATTGCATGCTGCTTCCTTTGGGAAGTAACTATGTCACTATGTCACTACGTATACTTTTATTAAGTGCTATTTGATATGAACCGTGACAGAGTAATTATTGCATGCTGCTTCCTTTGGGAAGTCACTATGTCACTATGTCACTACGTATGCTTCTATCAAGTGCTATTTGATATGAACCGTGACAGAGTAAGTATTGCATGCTGCTTCCTTTGGGAAGTCACTATGTCACTATGTCACTACGTATGCTTCTATCAAGTGCTATTTGATATGAACCGTGACAGAGTAAGTATTGCATGCTGCTTCCTTTGGGAAGTAACTATGTCACTATGTCACTATGTCACTATGTCACTACGTATTGCATGCCCATTTTGTTCAGCATGCGTAACAGATTGTCAGCACTCTTTAGTACAATAGGTTCCCTTTTAGTAGTTCCCAAGGGTTCTAAGGGGTAGTTCCCAAGGGTTCGAAGAATTCTACAGAACCATCTTTTACTAAGGAGCCTGTTCTCAGCTCTGTGACCAGAGACTAAGTTATAATCACTAAATGATTCATTCATACAAGGGGAAACTCACTAAATGATTCATTCATACCAGGGGAACCCACTAAATGATTCATTCATACCAGGGGAACTGACTAAATGATTCATTCATACCAGGGGAACTCACTAAATGATTCATTCATACCAGGGGAACTCACTAAATGATTCATTCATACCAGGGGAACTGACTAAATGATTCATTCATACCAGGGGAACCCACTAAATGATTCATTCATACCAGGGGAACTCACTAAATGATTCATTCATACCAGGGGAACTCACTAAATGATTCATTCATACCAGGGGAACTCACTAAATGATTCATTCATACCACAGGAACTCACTAAATGATTCATTCATACCAGGGGAACTCACTAAATGATTCATTCATACCAGGGGAACCCACTAAATGATTCATTCATACCAGGGGAACTCACTAAATGATTCATTCATACCAGGGGAACTCACTAAATGATTCATTCATACCAGGGGAACTCACTAAATGATTCATTCATACCAAGGGAACTCACTAAATGATTCATTCATACCAGGGGAACTCACTAAATGATTCATTCATACCAGGGGAACTCACTAAATGATTCATTCATACCAGGGGAACTCACTAAATGATTCATTCATACCAGGGGAACTCACTAAATGATTCATTCATACCAGGGGAACCCACTAAATGATTCATTCATACCAGGGGAACTCACTAAATGATTCATTCATACCAGGGGAACTCACTAAATGATTCATTCATACCAGGGGAACTCACTAAATGATTCATTCATACCAAGGGAACTCACTAAATGATTCATTCATACCAGGGGAACTCACTAAATGATTCATTCATACCAGGGGAACTCACTAAATGATTCATTCATACCAGGGGAACTCACTAAAGGATTCATTCATACCAGGGGAACTCACTAAAGGATTCATTCATACCAGTGGAACTCACTAAATGATTCATTCATACCAGGGGAACTCACTAAATTATTCAAATTTCTGTCTTCTGTTCTCTCTCTCCTCTTTCTTCATTCTTAGTAGTCTGTGTATCCCCAGTAACCATGCTGCTGTTCTGTTGTCGCTGTACTGTCTGTGTATCCCCTGTAACCATGCTGCTGTTCACTGTACTGTCTGTGTATCCCCAGTAACCATGCTGCTGTTCGGTTGTCGCTGTACTGTCTGTGTATCCCCAGTAACCGTGCTGCTGTTCACTGTACTGTCTGTGTATCCCCAGTAACCATGCTGCTGTTCTGTTGTCACTGTACTGTCTGTGTATCCCCAGTAACCGTGCTGCTGTTCACTGTACTGTCTGTGTATCCCCAGTAACCATGCTGCTGTTCGGTTGTCGCTGTACTGTCTGTGTATCCCCAGTAACCGTGCTGCTGTTCACTGTACTGTCTGTGTATCCCCTGTAACCATGCTGCTGTTCACTGTACTGTCTGTGTATCCCCAGTAACCGTGCTGCTGTTCTGTTGTCACTGTACTGTCTGTGTACCCCCAGTAACCGTGCTGCTGTTCACTGTACTGTCTGTGTATCCCCTGTAACCATGCTGCTGTTCTGTTGTCACTGTACTGTCTGTGTATCCCCAGTAACCGTGCTGCTGTTCTGTTGTCACTGTACTGTCTGTGTACCCCCAGTAACCGTGCTGCTGTTCACTGTACTGTCTGTGTATCCCCTGTAACCATGCTGCTGTTCTGTTGTCACTGTACTGTCTGTGTATCCCCAGTAACCGTGCTGCTGTTCTGTTGTCACTGTACTGTCTGTGTACCCCCAGTAACCGTGCTGCTGTTCTGTTGTCACTGTACTGTCTGTGTATCCCCAGTAACCGTGCTGCTGTTCTGTTGTCACTGTACTGTCTGTGTACCCCCAGTAACCGTGCTGCTGTTCACTGTACTGTCTGTGTATCCCCTGTAACCATGCTGCTGTTCTGTTGTCACTGTACTGTCTGTGTATCCCCTGTAACCATGCTGCTGTTCTGTTGTCACTGTACTGTCTGTGTACCCCCACAACCGTGCTGCTGTTCTGTTGTCACTGTACTGTCTGTGTATCCCCTGTAACCATGCTGCTGTTCTGTTGTCACTGTACTGTCTGTGTACCCCCTGTAACCATGCTGCTGTTCACTGTACTGTCTGTGTATCCCCTGTAACCATGCTGCTGTTCTGTTGTCACTGTACTGTCTGTGTACCCCCAGTAACCATGCTGCTGTTCTCTGTACTGTCTGTGTACCCCCTGTAACCATGCTGCTGTTCACTGTACTGTCTGTGTATCCCCTGTAACCATGCTGCTGTTCTGTTGTCACTGTACTGTCTGTGTATCCCCAGTAACCATGCTGCTGTTCACTGTACTGTCTGTGTATCCCCTGTAACCATGCTGCTGTTCTGTTGTCACTGTACTGTCTGTGTATCCCCAGTAACCATGCTGCTGTTCTGTTGTCACTGTACTGTCTGTGTATCCCCTGTAACCATGCTGCTGTTCTGTTGTCACTGTACTGTCTGTGTATCCCCAGTAACCATGCTGCTGTTCTGTTGTCACTGTACTGTCTGTGTACCCCCAGTAACCGTGCTGCTGTTCACTGTACTGTCTGTGTATCCCCTGTAACCATGCTGCTGTTCTGTTGTCACTGTACTGTCTGTGTATCCCCAGTAACCGTGCTGCTGTTCTGTTGTCACTGTACTGTCTGTGTACCCCCAGTAACCGTGCTGCTGTTCACTGTACTGTCTGTGTATCCCCTGTAACCATGCTGCTGTTCTGTTGTCACTGTACTGTCTGTGTATCCCCTGTAACCATGCTGCTGTTCTGTTGTCACTGTACTGTCTGTGTACCCCCACAACCGTGCTGCTGTTCTGTTGTCACTGTACTGTCTGTGTATCCCCTGTAACCATGCTGCTGTTCTGTTGTCACTGTACTGTCTGTGTACCCCCTGTAACCATGCTGCTGTTCACTGTACTGTCTGTGTATCCCCTGTAACCATGCTGCTGTTCTGTTGTCACTGTACTGTCTGTGTACCCCCAGTAACCATGCTGCTGTTCTCTGTACTGTCTGTGTACCCCCTGTAACCATGCTGCTGTTCACTGTACTGTCTGTGTATCCCCTGTAACCATGCTGCTGTTCTGTTGTCACTGTACTGTCTGTGTATCCCCAGTAACCATGCTGCTGTTCACTGTACTGTCTGTGTATCCCCTGTAACCATGCTGCTGTTCTGTTGTCACTGTACTGTCTGTGTATCCCCAGTAACCATGCTGCTGTTCTGTTGTCACTGTACTGTCTGTGTATCCCCTGTAACCATGCTGCTGTTCTGTTGTCACTGTACTGTCTGTGTATCCCCAGTAACCATGCTGCTGTTCTGTTGTCACTGTACTGTCTGTGTACCCCCAGTAACCGTGCTGCTGTTCACTGTACTGTCTGTGTATCCCCTGTAACCATGCTGCTGTTCTGTTGTCACTGTACTGTCTGTGTATCCCCAGTAACCGTGCTGCTGTTCTGTTGTCACTGTACTGTCTGTGTACCCCCAGTAACCGTGCTGCTGTTCACTGTACTGTCTGTGTATCCCCTGTAACCATGCTGCTGTTCTGTTGTCACTGTACTGTCTGTGTATCCCCTGTAACCATGCTGCTGTTCTGTTGTCACTGTACTGTCTGTGTACCCCCAGTAACCGTGCTGCTGTTCTGTTGTCACTGTACTGTCTGTGTATCCCCTGTAACCATGCTGCTGTTCTGTTGTCACTGTACTGTCTGTGTACCCCCTGTAACCATGCTGCTGTTCACTGTACTGTCTGTGTATCCCCTGTAACCATGCTGCTGTTCTGTTGTCACTGTACTGTCTGTGTACCCCCAGTAACCATGCTGCTGTTCACTGTACTGTCTGTGTACCCCCTGTAACCATGCTGCTGTTCACTGTACTGTCTGTGTATCCCCTGTAACCATGCTGCTGTTCTGTTGTCACTGTACTGTCTGTGTATCCCCAGTAACCATGCTGCTGTTCACTGTACTGTCTGTGTATCCCCTGTAACCATGCTGCTGTTCTGTTGTCACTGTACTGTCTGTGTATCCCCAGTAACCATGCTGCTGTTCTGTTGTCACTGTACTGTCTGTGTATCCCCTGTAACCTCTGTGTGTTTAAGGTGGTGGTGTTCACACACACTTGCATCCCAAATGGAACCATATTCACTTTATAGTGCACTCCTTTTGACCAGGGCCCATAGGGGTAGTAGTGCACTACTTTAGACCAGGGCCCATATGGATGGTAGTGCACTCCTTTTGACCAGGGCCCATAGGGGTAGTAGTGCACTCCTTTTGACCAGGGCCCATAGGGGTAGTAGTGCACTACTTTAGACCAGGGCCCATATGGATGGTAGTGCACTCCTTTTGACCAGGGCCCATAGGGGTAGTAGTGCACTACTTTAGACCAGAACCCATAGGGGTAGTAGTGCACTACTTTTGACCAGGGCCCATAGGGGTAGTAGTGCACTCCTTTTGACCAGGGCCCATAGGGGTAGTAGTGCACTCCTTTTGACCAGGGCCCATAGGGGTAGTAGTGCACTACTTTTTACCAGGGCCCATAGGGGTAGTAGTGCACTACTTTTGACCAGGGCCCATAGGGGTAGTAGTGCACTACTTTAG
>NW_024060220.1:0-26697 GCF_016432855.1 Salvelinus namaycush
TCTCTCTCTCTCTCTCTCTCTCTCTCTCTCCTCTCTCTCTCTCTCTCTCTCTCTCTCTCTCTCTCTCTCTGCGTGTGTGTGTCTGTTGTTAAGGTCTGTCTTCTCTGTTCCTCCTCTAACTAAAGGTCTCAAAGTCAAGTGGAGGACGAGTCCCCCTCTTCACTTTAAAAGAGCAAGCTGCCTCCAGGAGACGGCAGCTGACAAGAGGTTGTGCACACACACACACACACACACACACACACACACTCAGGCAACGCAAATGAAAACGTAGCCTATATGCACGACACACACACAGTAAGAGGCTGAGTTGTTTATCATTTTTAGCCTTGGAGAATTAGGGGCTAAGTGGAGTGCCTTTGGTGTTCAGCATTCAGCACTGTTGTTCCAGGGAACATTTTTAATGTTGTCAGATCCCCTGCTGGGCTCCCCATATGCCTCCCATAAGCCCTCCCCCCAGCCTCCCCCAGCACCTAACACACAGTCGTCATCACGTCACTTCAGCAGGCAGGCCAATCAAGCCCACACTGTCACTTCACTGTAATGACTGTCACTCACACACTGTGGCAGAGCCCCGCAGTGGAACCGGGCCAGAGGGGCTGACACACACACACACACACACACACACACACACACACACACACACACACACACACACACACACACACACACACACACACACACACACACACACACACACACACACACACACACACACACACACACACAAAAGCACACTCAAGGGCACATACAGATGTATGACGCACTAAACAACACTAAGAAACACACTCAATAAGAAGAGAACAATAGGGAGGGAACATGGCCCGGCTTTAAAGCTCTGCAGGGCCATCATTAGTTGACTCAACTATACAACCCGTTAAGCCCACCCCCATCCCCCCAGATCCATCAGAGCATAGGAAAACATCACCCAGCATGTATCTCTGCTGGGACTAACAAGGTAAGTAACTCCGTGTCGTGTTAGGCGGGATGACAAAGAGACGCAGCACCTGGACCTGGGGGCTCTAACTGGATAAAGGGAGTTGGGAGTCAGCTCCTACCCAGCTCACCCCCTGTCAATACACAACCATGAGGCATACAGAGCAGGGCAAGGCCCCTGGGGTGAGGGAGGTAGGATAGCCAGGTTTATGTGTGTGTTTGAGTGAGAGAGATAAAGTGTGTGTGTATTGGTTGGTTCTTCTATCCTTGTGGGGACCTAAAATCCCCAAAAGTCTCCACAAGGATAGTAAAAGAAGGAACATTCTCCCTCGAGGGACATTTCCCACATCCCCATGAGGACAAAGGCTATTTAAGCTTAGGGTTTAGGGTTAGGGTTACAATTAGGGTAAGGGGTTAGGTTTAGGACATAGGTTTAGAATTAGGGTTAGGGTTATGGTAAGGGTTAGGGAAAATATAATTTTCAAAGGAAATTAATTTAACCCAACTTCACCTGCCTTGTAGGGCCAGCACACTATACACACAGAGAGACAAACTATAGTCGGAAACATCCTACCTCACCCTCTATGCTATTCCACCTCCTGATCTCCCAACCCTCCTACACACACGCGCGCACACACACACACACACACACACGTTATGTTCTTCTATCCTATTGGGGTCCTTAAGTCACAATGAGCTGGACAGTTGGAGAGCTGCCACTGCCACTGCCTCTGTTCATGTCTCTGTCCATGTCCCTGTCTCTGCCTCTGCCTCTACCTCTGCCTCTGCCTCTGTCCATGGCCCTGTCTCTGCCTCTACCTCTGCCTCTGTCCATGGCCCTGTCTCTGCCTCTACCTCTACCTCTGCCTCTGTCCATGGCCCTGTCTCTGCCTCTACCTCTGCCTCTGTCCATGGCCCTGTCTCTGTCCCTGTCCCTGTCCCTGT
This sequence comes from Salvelinus namaycush, assembly GCF_016432855.1. NCBI lineage: Eukaryota > Metazoa > Chordata > Actinopteri > Salmoniformes > Salmonidae > Salvelinus > Salvelinus namaycush. Next base: position 1,879 of record NW_024060220.1, read on the forward strand.
CTCTGTCTCTGTCTCTGTCTCTGTCTCTGTCTCTGTCTCTGTCTCTGTCTCTGTCTCTGTCTCTGTCCCTGTCTCTGTCTCTGTCTCTGTCTCTGTCTCTGTCTCTGTCTCTGTCTCTGTCTCTGTCCCTGTCCCTGTCCCTGTCCCTGTCCCTGTCCCTGTCTCTGTCTCTGTCTCTGTCTCTCTCTCTCTCTCTCTCTCTCTCTCTCTCTCTCTCTCTCTCTCTCTCTCTCTCTCTCTCTCTCTCTCTCTCAATTCAATTCAATTCAATTCAATTCAAGGGGCTTTATTGGCATGGGAAACATGTGTTAACATTGCCAAAGCAAGTGAGGTAGACAATACACAAAAGTGAAACAAACAATACAAATTAACAGTAAACATTACACATACAGAAGTTTCAAAACAATAAAGACATTACAAATGTCATATTATATATATACAGTGTTGTAACAATGTACAAATGGTTAAAGCACACAAGTTAAAATAAATAAGCATAAATATGGGTTGTATTTACAATGGTGTTTGTTCTTCACTGGTTGCCCTTTTCTTGTGGCAACAGGTCACAAATCTTGCTGCTGTGATGGCACACTGTGGAATTTCTCCCAGTAGATATGGGAGTTTATCAAAATTGGATTTGTTTTCGAATTCTTTGTGGATCTGTGTAATCTGAGGGAAATATGTGTCTCTAATATGGTCATACATTGGGCAGGAGGTTAGGAAGTGCAGCTCAGTTTCCACCTCATTTTGTGGGCAGTGTGCACATAGCCTGTCTTCTCTTGAGAGCCATGTCTGCCTACGGCGGCCTTTCTCAATAGCAAGGCTATGCTCACTGAGTCTGTACATAGTCAAAGCTTTCCTTAAGTTTGGGTCAGTCACAGTGGTCAGGTATTCTGCCACTGTGTACTCTCTGTTTAGGGCCAAATAGCATTCTAGTTTGCTCTGTTTTTTTGTTAATTCTTTCCAATGTGTCAAGTAATTATCTTTTTGTTTTCTCATGATTTGGTTGGGTCTAATTGTGCTGTTGTCCTGGGGCTCTGTGGGGTGTGTTTGTGTTTGTGAACAGAGCCCTAGGACCAGCTTGCTTAGGGGACTCTTCTCCAGGTTCATCTCTCTGTAGGTGATGGCTTTGTTATGGAAGGTTTGGGAATCGCTTCCTTTTAGGTGGTTGTAGAATTTAACGGCTCTTTTCTGGATTTTGATAATTAGTGGGTATCGGCCTAATTCTGCTCTGCATGCATTATTTTGATGTTCTACGTTGTACACGGAGGATATTTTTGCAGAAATCTGCATGCAGAGTCTCAATTTGGTGTTTGCCCCATTTTGTGAAATCTTGGTTGGTGAGCGGACCCCAGACCTCACAACCATAAAGGGCAATGGGCTCTATGACTGATTCAAGTATTTTTAGCCAGATCCTAATTGGTATGTTGAAATTTATGTTCCTTTTGATGGCATAGAATGCCCTTCTTGCCTTGTCTCTCAGATCGTTCACAGCTTTGTGGAAGTTACCTGTGGTGCTGATGTTTAGGCCGAGGTATGTATAGTTTTTTGTGTGCTCTAGGGCAACGGTGTCTAGATGGAATTTGTGGTCCTGGCGACTGGACCTTTTTTGGAACACCATTATTTTGGTCTTACTGAGATTTACTGTCAGGGCCCAGGTCTGACAGAATCTGTGCAGAAGATCTAGGTGCTGCTGTAGGCCCTCCTTGGTTGGTGACAGAAGCACCAGATCATCAGCAAACAGTAGACATTTGACTTCGGATTCTAGTAGGGTGAGACCGGGTGCTGCAGACTGTTCTAGTGCCCGCGCCAATTCGTTGATATATATGTTGAAGAGGGTGGGGCTTAAGCTGCATCCCTGTCTCACCCCACGACCCTGTGTGAAGAAATGTGTGTGTTTTTTGCCTATTTTAACCGCACACTTGTGTTTTTTTTCTCTCTCTCTCTCTCTCTCTCTCTCTCTCTCTCTCTCTCTCTCTCTCTCTCTCTCTCTCTCTCTCTCTCTCTCTCTCTCTCTCTCTCTCTCTCTCTCTCTCTCTCTCTCTCTCTCTCTCTCTCTCTCTCTCTCTCTCTCTCTCTCTCTCTCTCTCTCTCTCTCTCTCTCTCTCTCTCTGCGTGTGTGTGTCTGTTGTTAAGGTCTGTCTTCTCTGTTCCTCCTCTAACTAAAGGTCTCAAAGTCAAGTGGAGGACGAGTCCCCCTCTTCACTTTAAAAGAGCAAGCTGCCTCCAGGAGACGGCAGCTGACAAGAGGTTGTGCACACACACACACACACACACAGACACACACTCAGGCAACGCAAATGAAAACGTAGCCTATATGCACGACACACACACAGTAAGAGGCTGAGTTGTTTATCATTTTTAGCCTTGGAGAATTAGGGGCTAAGTGGAGTGCCTTTGGTGTTCAGCATTCAGCACTGTTGTTCCAGGGAACATTTTTAATGTTGTCAGATCCCCTGCTGGGCTCCCCATATGCCTCCCATAAGCCCTCCCCCCAGCCTCCCCCAGCACCTAACACACAGTCGTCATCACGTCACTTCAGCAGGCAGGCCAATCAAGCCCACACTGTCACTTCACTGTAATGACTGTCACTCACACACTGTGGCAGAGCCCCGCAGTGGAACCGGGCCAGAGGGGCTGACACACACACACACACACACACACACACACACACACACACACACACACACACACACACACACACACACACACACACACACACACACACACACACACACACACACACACACAAAAGCACACTCAAGGGCACATACAGATGTATGACGCACTAAACAACACTAAGAAACACACTCAATAAGAAGAGAACAATAGGGAGGGAACATGGCCCGGCTTTAAAGCTCTGCAGGGCCATCATTAGTTGACTCAACTATACAACCCGTTAAGCCCACCCCCATCCCCCCAGATCCATCAGAGCATAGGAAAACATCACCCAGCATGTATCTCTGCTGGGACTAACAAGGTAAGTAACTCCGTGTCGTGTTAGGCGGGATGACAAAGAGACGCAGCACCTGGACCTGGGGGCTCTAACTGGATAAAGGGAGTTGGGAGTCAGCTCCTACCCAGCTCACCCCCTGTCAATACACAACCATGAGGCATACAGAGCAGGGCAAGGCCCCTGGGGTGAGGGAGGTAGGATAGCCAGGTTTATGTGTGTGTTTGAGTGAGAGAGATAAAGTGTGTGTGTATTGGTTGGTTCTTCTATCCTTGTGGGGACCTAAAATCCCCAAAAGTCTCCACAAGGATAGTAAAAGAAGGAACATTCTCCCTCGAGGGACATTTCCCACATCCCCATGAGGACAAAGGCTATTTAAGCTTAGGGTTTAGGGTTAGGGTTACAATTAGGGTAAGGGGTTAGGTTTAGGACATAGGTTTAGAATTAGGGTTAGGGTTATGGTAAGGGTTAGGGAAAATATAATTTTCAAAGGAAATTAATTTAACCCAACTTCACCTGCCTTGTAGGGCCAGCACACTATACACACAGAGAGACAAACTATAGTCGGAAACATCCTACCTCACCCTCTATGCTATTCCACCTCCTGATCTCCCAACCCTCCTACACACACGCGCGCACACACACACACACACACACACACACACACACACACACGTTATGTTCTTCTATCCTATTGGGGTCCTTAAGTCACAATGAGCTGGACAGTTGGAGAGCTGCCACTGCCACTGCCTCTGTTCATGTCTCTGTCCATGTCCCTGTCTCTGCCTCTACCTCTGCCTCTGTCCATGGCCCTGTCTCTGCCTCTACCTCTGCCTCTGTCCATGGCCCTGTCTCTGCCTCTACCTCTGCCTCTGTCCATGGCCCTGTCTCTGACTCTGTCCATATCCCTGTCCCTGTCCCTGTCTCTGTCCCTGTCCCTGTCCCTGTCCCTGTCCCTGTCTCTGTCTCTGTCTCTGTCCCTGTCTGTCTCTGTCTCTGTCTCTGTCTCTGTCTCTGTCTCTGTCCATGTCTCTGTCCATGTCTCTGTCCATGTCTCTGTCCATGTCTCTGTCCATGTCTCTGTCTCTGTCCATGTCTCTGCTTCTGCCTCTGTCCATGTCCCTGTCTCTGTCCCTGTCTCTGCCTCTACCTCTGTCCATGTCCCTGTCTCTCTCCCAATCTCTGCCTCTGTCCATGTCTCTGTCTCTGTCCCTGTCCAGGAGCAGCAAACACACACTCTCAAACATACTGACAGTCTCAAAGACATAGACACACAATCCCGGACACAGCCATACATGCCACAAATACCATGTCACATACCCTGTGATGTTAGTATGTGGAGTATGACGATGTGAGAGCTCGGAGAGGGAAGTTGGTGAGAAGTGAACTATGGCATTCAGACAAACTCGTTTTTTGTTTCTTCAGTCTTTTAATTAGCTCCAGTTTACACCATGAACACCTGGGGACATCAAACAGCCATGCAATTACCCAACGCTACAGACAGACTGGCCTTCCACACCGCCTGCCTGGGAACAGAATGGCCTCAATACAGCAAAATGGACTGGACTACGGAACAGAAGTAGCCCATGCCTGGAAGTGTCCATCACAGATCGTATCACTGTCTATAGCCATGATTGTGTAAAGCACATTCATAACACAAGGCTTTTAAATGCACTTATGAATGCACCAACTGTAAGTCATTCTGGATCAGAGCATCTGCTAAATGACTCAAATGTAAATGTAAAATGGGTGTACTGTGGATTACAATAACACTGAAAATGACATGGATTTGTGCAGGGGGCACCTCGACACATTGACTCTGTATATAGCCCCGCTATTGCTATTTACTGCTGCTCTTTAATTATTTGTTATTCTTATCTCTTACTTTTTTCCCGGTATTTTCTTAAAACTGCATTGTTGGTTAAGGGCTTGTAAGTCAGCATTTCACTGTAAGGTCTACACCTGTTGTATTCGGCACATGTGACAAATACAATTTGATTTGGCTCAGGCATCCATTTTAAAGACATGATGTAAATATGAGCATGTTTATGGTCTGTTCACAACCCCGTCATTCAGGGTGTGACCAAATCTATCTATCTATCTATCTATCTATCTATCTATCTATCTATCTATCTATCTATCTATCCATCCATCCATCCATCCATCCATCCATCCAACCCACCCACCCACCCATCTATCCATCTAGAGGGTAACCCTACCCCCTGTAATTACCCCTAGCCTGGCCTAGCCCCGGTCTGGGCCTCTGTTCACCACAAATGAACCCTGTCCTTTCAGCTCCCTCCCGTTTCCTGATCCCACAGATAAGAGCAGCCGAGGAGAAGAAAGGAAAGAGTCTCCTCCCAAAGGCACTGACAGGCAGGGCTATAATTAGGCCTTCTGCAGCCTGGGGGTAAGGTGGGAGAACAGGTATGGGGTGGGGTGAGGGTCAGTTGTTAGAAGCAAGGTCACCCCCCCTTACAGCCACACAGTGACAGTCAGACCACAAACCTTTCCTCACTCACACAAGACCATGGTGATGTCATTGGACAGTCAGTATATCCACAAGGAACTGTGTGTGTGTGTGTGTGTGTGTGTGTGTGTGTGTGTGTGTGTGTGTGTGTGTGTGTGTGTGTGTGTGTGTGTGTGTGTGTGTGTGAGCGTGCGGGCGTGAGATCACGCTGTGCCCCACCAAACTGTGTCTGAACAGTGCCTGTGTTTTTATGCACCACAGTCTGATGGGTGGGGTGATTTCAGTTTATGACTTGACCGATGCTAGAGGGTGAGGGTCTAGGTGAGAACAGAAGAGTAAAATAGACCTCCTAAATACTCCACCCTACATCTCCTTGGCAGCTTTGTGCTCCACATGCATCTGTCTCGCCTGTAGGCCTGCCAGGAAGGCATTACGAACAGGAAGAAAGATCTGGAGAAATGCTAATGGAAACCATTCGCAGGAGTCATCAGCGCGTTTTACCGAAGCCATTTTAAGAGCTAGCTCTGGGATCTGTAAGCACCCCGCAATCTCAGTTAGAGACAGATCCATCATCCCTGGAGGGGGCCCTGTGTGCGCGTGTGTGTGTGTGTGTGTGTGTGTGTGTGTGTGTGTGTGTGTGTGTGTGTGTGTGTGTGTGTGTGTGTGTGTGTGTGTGTGTGTGTGTCAGTGTGTGTGTGTCAGTGTGTGTGTGTGTGTGTGTGTGTGTGTGTGTGTGTGTGTGTGTGTGTGTGTGTGTGTGTGTGTGTGTGTGTGTGTGTGTGTGTTTGTCAGTGTGTGTGTGTCAGTGTGTGTGTGTGTGTGTCTCTCTCACTCTCTGTCTCTCTCTCTCTGTTGGAAAGATGGGCTCCATGCCTGATACATGCAGAGACAGAGTTGATGTCATATAGGACACATACATTCCTGTAGTGACTCTGTCAGGGCAGTAAAATGGCAGCAGAGCAGTGTTAGGTTAGTGGCCATAGTTCTACAAGGCAGTGTAGCCTATAGCACTGCAGTGTACTCGGCCATACAGTACATCTGTCTGTCCTCTCTCTCACACCCCTCTCAACCCCACTACCAATACACAGACTGCCTCAACGTTGTCATGGGTTGCAGGATCAAGTTTAGAGCAAACGGCCAAGTCCTCCGTTTTAGAGTGGACATATAGGGTCATAAATCTTGTTTCAGTTTCTCAGAGGCAACCGTGATGAGATCCAGAGGAGAGCCGTAAGACAACCAGTCAAGGTTGCTGCAATGTTCCTGTAACCTTGGCCTATAAGGAAAATAAATCAGAAATACTTGTATAAAATAGGCCTATACTATATAAGCTATCTATTGCACATTCTATTCATATTGTCATCATTATCTCCTTGGTTCCTATGTATAGAGGGCAGGTGGTTCCTATGTATAGAGGGCAGGTGGTTCCTATGTATAGAGGGCAGGTGGCTGCTATGTATAGAGGGCAGGTGGCTGCTATGTATAGAGGGCAGGTGGTTCCTATGTATAGAGGGCAGGTGGTTCCTATGTATAGAGGGCAGGTGGCTGCTATGTATAGAGGGCAGGTGGCTGCTATGTATAGAGGGCAGGTGGCTGCTATGTATAGAGGGCAGGTGGTTCCTATGTATAGAGGGCAGGTGGCTGCTATGTATAGAGGGCAGGTGGTTCCTATGTATAGAGGGCAGGTGGTTCCTATGTATAGAGGGCAGGTGGCTGCTATGTATAGAGGGCAGGTGGCTGCTATGTATAGAGGGCAGGTGGTTCCTATGTATAGAGGGCAGGTGGCTGCTATGTATAGAGGGCAGGTGGCTGCTATGTATAGAGGGCAGGTGGCTGCTATGTATAGAGGGCAGGTGGTTCCTATGTATAGAGGGCAGGTGGTTCCTATGTATAGAGGGCAGGTGGTTCCTATGTATAGAGGGCAGGTGGCTGCTATGTATAGAGGGCAGGTGGTTCCTATGTATAGAGGGCAGGTGGCTGCTATGTATAGAGGGCAGGTGGTTCCTATGTATAGAGGGCAGGTGGCTGCTATGTATAGAGGGCAGGTGGCTGCTATGTATAGAGGGCAGGTGGTTCCTATGTATAGAGGGCAGGTGGCTGCTATGTAGGTTATGGCTGATCAGTTTCTATAATAGGATTTTGTGATTGCTTAATGGTGTGATACCTCACAATGCAAATTGGCCAGTGTGTGTTGATCAATGATGTGCTGTCTATTTAGTAGCCTGTTAGTCTTTCTCAAAGTAAAAATCCTCAATACTATGCAGACAATCGATAAATATATATTAAATCTATATCTTAAATTACAAAATGTAAGATGTCCATGAATTATTATTGGCAATATAAACGAAATTGATTAACCTATTGCAATAGCCTATACCACAACAGTATAGGGGGGAAAAGTCTATAGTCGAAGCGACTGTGAGTCGTTGAAGAAGCAGAATCCCGGAGAGGACCGTGTTTTAATAAGGCAATCATTCACTTTCAGATTTCGTTTCTAAGGTCTAACATGAATAATGACGTTATTAGAGTTAACCAACAAGGAGCCGCGTGGTTTTTCAAATGCATTAGCGGAGCGCTTTCTGTAAATATTTAATTCAAGCTTTCACAGGTATGAGACCGATAGCCTACGCACCCGGCAAGTTGAGGAGAGATCAACTCAAGCTCAACATCAAAACAGCAGATACATTCATATTTGTTGAATATAAAGTTTGGTATACACTGGATTCGTCCTTGGAGATAAATCACATGAGAAATGTTCAAATATGAAGATCTCATCATTCCAAAAAGGGGATTCATTCTGCGGTAGCCTAAGATTTTGACCCAAAGAGGACCGGTAGTCTACTTTCGATAGCATGTCAAATTGGAAAGAAAACTCACATTTGAACTGTTAATAGAAGGAATAAATATGATGCAGGCTTAACGTCACCGATAATCCACAACTTCTAACTTGAAAGAGATTTTACGGGGTCATTGTGCGCAATCTTCGGGTCGCTGCGGTATCCTACACTTCCAATGGTCTGGCAAGACAAATATTACACTTGTGTACAAACAAATAAATTCTATAGGCTACAGTTACCACCCAACACTGCACATTAATCTGCGTCTGAATTTGACTGTCCCTCATACATATTTGAGAATTCAACTGCGCACTGGTCTTGCCGCTAGTGCGTACAACTTACAAAGCTATATTTATATAAATCATTGTCATAATTTATATACAATTCATGTATGTTTAAAAAGGCTAAACCGACCAGTGCTTGAGTCGGGTGTTCTAGGCGCCCGACGCGTGGGCTACACGTCTCCAGAAACGAAAGAACGGACAGCGGACCCTCGAAGCCACATCAGCGCGGTTTCTGAATAAAATGTAAAAAACTCGAGACTTACCGATCAGCATCGTGCGTCCAGGACCGAATAGACGTCGCTCCAGCTCGGTGTTTCACAGCGCGTAAATATTACGCGGTATCCCCAGAAAAGAAGTGCATGCAACGACGCACAAGTATCATATGCTACGCTCCGGGAGTTTAAACAAACACAACTAAAAGAAGCGACTGCTATATATTCTGTCCTACTTTCCAGTCTCTGTCGCTCTCTCTTTGCAATCCGTTTCTTCCTCGGGGACAAATCCCAACAGATCCCAACTACTACAACTAAGGAAACATGATACACATGCTCCTCAATTAAAACCCATATTGATCTGCTGCTCGGTGTGGCCCGAAGGAGGCGAGGGAAGGGGAATGGAGAGATGAGGGGTTGCTTGCACCCCCCCCCCCACTCTCTCTCTCGCGCTCTCGCTCTCGCTCTTTCTTTCTTGCTCAGCTGGCCGACGTTTAACCTGAGCGGACAGCGCAAATGGGAAAATAAGCTGGTGTTATTTTAACAGCGCATATTGTCTCTTAGATAGCGGTTCCGCGATAACGGCTTTGTGAAACGACTACAAGAGTAATGTCACTCTCCCTGGTGGAGGGAGGAGCCAGATCAAGGTGATCATTTATATGTATCAATCACACATTTACAGCCACACCAGACATCCAATTGAGTGGCTAAACGGGGAAAAATACAATAACGGAGCACGATTTGGAAAAGGTTGACTACTCCACCCCTGTGTAGTCCAACACTTCACGGGCACCTGGGTTGAATCCTGACCCTTAAATTGATGGAAAAATGTCACCCTAATGGAATGTCAGTATTGTCACGCAGCAGAATAGTGACAAGGCCCTGCTTGGTTACAGAGAAAAAGGGAGAGATAGAGAGAGAAGGGGAGAGGAAGAGAAAGAGAGAGAGCACGAGAGAAAGAGAGTGAGAAAGAGAGAGTGAGAAAGGGAGAAGAGAGAGAGATGGATACACACACACACATGCTGATAAGAGAGGAGTGATTCTGCAGCCAGCCAGCCAGCCAGCCAGCCAGCCAGCCAGCAGCAGCTATTATAAAACTACCACATCAGACAGACTGTACAGAGAGGGGGAGGCAGCAGAGGACTTGAAGCTATTAAAGATAAGCTTGGAGGGAAACTGGCTGCTCTGTGTGTGTATGTGTGTGTGTGTGTGTGTGTGTGTGTGTGTGTGTGTGTGTGTGTGTGTGTGTGTGTGTGTGTGTGTGTGTGTGTGTGTGTGTGTGTGTGTGTGTGTGTTCGTGCTTGTGTGTGAGAGAGAGGGTGTGTGTGTGTGTAGGGGGGGGGGGGGATATTTCTGTGAAGTTTTAGAAGGAGTGAATGATATGCAATGTGTGCTTGTATAAAATAGATCATGGCAGTGTGTGTGTAATGTGTGTGTAATGTGTGTATGTGTATGTCATTGCAGCAGTGTGTGTGCAATGTGTGTATGTCATTGCAGCAGTGTGTGTGTAATGTGTGTGTAATGTGTGCATGTGTATGTCATTGCAGCAGTGTGTGTGTAATGTGTGTATGTGTATGTCATTGCAGCAGTGTGTGTGTAATGTGTGTATGTGTATGTCATTGCAGCAGTGTGTGTGTAATGTGTGTGTAATGTGTGTATGTGTATGTCATTGCAGCAGTGTGTGTATAATGTGTGTATGTGTATGTCATTGCAGCAGTGTGTGTGTAATGTGTGTGTAATGTGTGTATGTGTATGTCATTGCAGCAGTGTGTGTGTAATGTGTGTATGTGTATGTCATTGCAGCAGTGTGTGTGTAATGTGTGTGTAATGTGTGTATGTGTATGTCATTGCAGCAGTGTGTGTATAATGTGTGTGTAATGTGTGTATGTGTATGTCATTGCAGCAGTGTGTGTGTAATGTGTGTATGTCATTGCAGCAGTGTGTGTGTAATGTGTGTATGTCATTGCAGCAGTGTGTGTGTAATGTGTGTATGTCATTGCAGCAGTGTGTGTGTAATGTGTGTATGTCAATGCAGCAGTGTGTGTGTAATGTGTGTATGTCATTGCAGCAGTGTGTGTGTAATGTGTGTATGTCATTGCAGCAGTGTGTGTGTAATGTGTGTATGTCATTGCAGCAGTGTGTGTGTAATGTATCTATGTCATTGCAGCTGTGAGTGTGCCTGATCTGAGTGACAGTTGCTCATATTCATTTGTCGCTTCTCTCTCTCCTTTGTGTCTTTCGTCTTTTGCCTTAGTGCAATGTTGTGGAGCCTGCCAGCGCTGTGTGTGTGTCTCTCTGTGTGTTCAAATTTACATGGACTGAGTTTATGTGTTCGTGTGTTTGTGTGTTTGTGCGTGACAGAGTGAGCTAGAAACCATGTGTCTGTGTGTTGGTGCGTTGTGAGTGTGTTTAACTTCATGTGTGTGTGTGTTCCTCTAAAAGCAGGAGAGGAGAGCAGACTGAAGAGCCTTGGTGTAGTGCTAAGCTCTACTGGAGCCTAATCAGGAACTTAATTACACCATTCAATCGCTCCCTTGCTTTCCCTCTACCCCTTCCTCCATCTCTCCCTCTCTCTGCTCTGCTCACCTCCCTCCTTCCATCCTTCCTCGTTCTGCTCTCTCTCTCTCCCCCAAACGGTGTCTCCATCTCTGACTGTCCTCTCTCTACCTCCATCTTGTTGCTCTTCGACCCTCCTTCTCTCTGTACTCTTGTGGTGGTGGTGAGGCGGGCAGGCAGACTGGCGGTGTGTTGAAGAGGATGTTATTGGTGTGAACAGAGAGAGGGTGATGGTGAAGTGTGCTAGGAGCAGATAGCCTATACGGGGTACACACAGAACATCAGAAGCCACAAGAGGAGTTTGGAATCAAGTGCATTTCCTCCACCGACTCCGGTGCTAGAGAAGAGTCTCCTCCGTCCCTCAGCTGCTCAGTAGAGGTTCCAGGGACGAGCACGGCTAGCCAAGGTGTCCTTGAGTGTAGTGTATAAACCACAGTGGCCATGGACCCCCAGTTCTCATGGCAGGCTGTGGGTATGGAGGGCAGCTGTACCAGCCTACTAGCCCTGCCAACCACATGCCAACCACCGTGCCAACCATGTAGCCCACACAGGCATGAGAGAGCCAGGGCTAACGAGAGAGGCTGGCTCTCTGCTTTAGATTCCCCAGCCATGACACAGCCCATTGCCCTTCAGCGGGAGATAGAGAGCACTATGAAACAGGACTGCTAGTGAGATCAGTGTCTTCGCAGAGGAGCGCTGTTCAGTCAGAATGTGAGTCAAGGCATACCCACTACTCTACACAAGCACCCAGAACCAGGCGTCAGATTGTATGAGACCAAACACTCGACGCAACATCATCAACATCCACAGCAAGCCTCACCCGGGACAGAGTTGAGTTAGTCTAACCCACGCTCGATGAAACTCCACAGGGCATAATGGCTCTCTGCGACGGCTAGAGAGGTCACCATGGTGGAGTTGTGTTTGGGCTCCTCTTGACGATGATGGGCAAATGAGTTCAAGCGCGATTTGTTTGATATCGGAGGGGGAGTATAGTAGTGATGGTGATGGTGTTGATAATAATATGGCTATACGGGTGCAGCGCGGTGCCCGGCGGAGCCAGGTATCTATGGTGATGAGGATGGGGCCCTGGAGAGAGGAGAAGGTCAAGCTGTCACATTCCACTCCAGTGAAATTACATCCTCCCTCCGCTCCGCTGCCGGGCCGCTGATAACTGGCCTCGGAGTGTGTGTGCGTGAGTGAGTGTGTGTGTGTAGGGTAGAGCAGCACACAAGGGACCAGGGACGAGGAGGAGGACGGTGCAGGCGGGCATTAATTAACATGCAGGATCTGTATGGTGGCATGTTGTCAGAGAGGTGTAGTGGGCAGAAGTGGCGGGGGGTGGCGGAAGAGGTGGGCACAATGGGACAGTGTGACAGGGAGGGCAGGAGACACGAGGCGGGAGGGGGAAGATGTCCGGAATATTGAGAAATGTGTCACCTGGGAGATGAGAGCTCTGACATGCATTGAGATAGATAGTAATTCTCTCTGACAGTTGAACAAGCTTTCACATGACTAACGACTGGAGTCCTTTAAGTGCAGGCTTCCTCATACCGTGTTAGCCTAATACAACTAGCTATCAGAGAGAAGAATGCACGCACACTGTTGTATTTATGATGAAGACATAGTCAAATCCAGAAACTTCTAAAGGGTGAAATCCATGTCTATCCATTAGCTACATATGCACAGCTATGCACATCAACAAACTGCTACAAACACAAACCGTCTGTTGAGCGAGTCTTTATGTGAAGTTCCTCTTCTGTCTCTCCAGCATGCGGACAGCGGTGATCAATACATGTCTATAGGCGTGACTGTCTTTTAATGTTCCCCTTTACTGTCCAATCAGTCCCAGGCGGGGGGCAGGGAGAAACCACACTGCTGGTTCGATTGGTGTGTGTGTTTTAAACTGCCACAAACTGTAACTTCTCTGGACCGATGGGTGTGTGTGTTCCTCGTATTCTCTTTGGTTACGTACTGTTGTGTATGACAAACCCTATTCTACTACAGTATGTGCTGGATTTGTTTTGATTGGGAATATCATTGGATATTACCCAGTGGATATGAAATGTAAGCATAGAACTTACATGATACTCAGTTTACTTGAAACGATACAGTAAAGTTTTATTCTCACTTTTGACAACTGATAGGGGATGACTGACAGGCGGAACAACACCAGTATGATTTATTAAAGCTACTTCCTCCTCCTCCTCCTCCTCTTCCTCCTGTCTTCCAAGCGACTAGCGTCAATTAGGAGCAGCTCTGCCAACCTGCAGTGGAGTGTTCCCGCCCAGGTGATGTCCGACAGCCAATGGAGATGAAAACAGCATGACGAGAAGCGGCTAGCTCTCTCTCTCTCTCCCTCTATCTGTCTCTCTCTAACTGTTTCTCCCTTTCTCTTTCTCTTTCTCTCTCGCTCTTTATGTCTTTCTCTCTCTCTCTCTCTCTCTCTCTCTCTCTCTCTCTCTCTCTATCTGTCTCTCTCTAACTGTTTCTCCCTTTCTCTTTCTCTTTCTCTCTCGCTCTTTATGTCGTTCTCTCTCTCTCTCTCTCTCTCTCTCTCTCTATCTGTCTCTCTCTAACTGTTTCTCCCTTTCTCTTTCTCTTTCTCTCTCGCTCTTTATGTCGTTCTCTCTCTCTCTCTCTCTCTCTATCTGTCTCTCTCTAACTGTTTCTCCCTTTCTCTTTCTCTTTCTCTCTCGCTCTTTATGTCTCTCTCTCTCTCTCTCTCTCTCTCTCTCTCTCTCTCTCTCTCTCTCTCTCTCTCTCTCTCTCTCTCTCTCTCTCTCTCTCTCTCTCTCTCTCTCTCTCTCTCTCTCTCTCTCTCTCTCGCTCTCGCTCTCGCTCTCTCTCTCTCTCTGCCAAACAAACAAACGAATAGGAGAGTACAGAACACCCTCAGAGCGGAACGGACTGACTGGTTTGACTGATGGACGGACAGAGAGACGGAGGGTCCGGGACAGAGGGGAGAAGGGAGGCCGGGGGTGCTGGCAAGGGAACTGGAGTTTGCAAGTGGCTAAGGGTTGGTTGGATGCCGATGGAAGTGTCTAAAAATGTGTTTTGGAGGTGACCAGAGGGTTAAATTGTGAACTTGAGGCCACCATGGAGCTGTGCTAGGCATGTGAAAGGGTTAAAATGGGATGGAGAGGAGGCATTTCTACGAGGAGAAATCTCCTGCACCTGAGCTCTATGATTACCAGTGGGTTGGAGGCACCAGGTGCCCAGTGGCACAACAATAGCATCTGCTATCAGATTACTGGTCCTTAGGCCCACTGATTATTATCGTAATTACTGTTTGGGAATGGCAATGATTGTGGCTTCGGAACAAATACCACCACTAAAACGAATACAACTAGTACAGCTGCTACTAAGAAGGGCAACAATGATAGAAGAGCATACTAGTCAGTTGTGACTCCCAGTGGAAATAACAGTAAAGCTCCTGAGACTGGAGCAGAGTAGCAGGCCAGGAGGCCAGTTCAGATGAGTCTCAGTCTAGAAGAGTCAGCGAGAGGGAGGAGAGGAAGCTGTCATCACAGTATGAGGGAGGAAAGAGGGAGAGGGAGAGAGGGTGGATAGGGATGGGTGGGGAGGGAGGGGGCGATGCTGTACTCTGACACCTGTACTCTACACCCTACAGGGGAGGGGACTCCTCAGATGTACTGTTTAGCATGTATTTCACACTCAGTCACACACACAGAAAGACAGACACAGGGAGAGAGGGAGAGAGATGGATTCTCCAACATAAATAAAACATCTGTGTGCATGTTTCATCCCTGGAGCTGGGTTCAGACAGATGAGGAGGGATGAGGAAGCAGAGGAGGAAGATACAGATCTAGGATCTTAATTTGATCATTCTTTTGTTGCTGATAATTTCCCTGCACAGCAGGAAATGCAAACTTGTAGTGTATTCAAGGTTTAAAAAGGCTTCTTAAGTTTGTAACTTCCACTTTAAAATGTCAGACTGGATTTGCCCTAACAAAAAAACACATCAACCCCTACAAAAACTGCCCATGAATTATAATCCACATAATGATTCAAATTTCCTGTTGCTGCAGGATTATTTTCCTGTTGTAGCAAACTGGCTCAAATTAAGATCCTACATCTGTAGGGTGAAGGAGAGTGCAACAGATCAGACACATGAGGTATTCTACAGACTACTCTTCCTCTCTCATGAGGATGAGATGGATAAGGAGGATCTCTCTCTCTCTCTCTCTCTCATATGGCTTGCATATGTTTAATACCATGGCTAGGTACCAATCAATACTGTTTCTGTGCAGTGGCCTGCTTTCACTATTTTGAACTGTGGTTTAGCAGATGAATCGTGCAGAGTTGGTCCAGCAGGATGGTGTAGAGCTTGAAGATATGGTTCTTGGTATTCTACAGCAAGGCATGCACATGTGAACTAAATGTGAATTATGTAGCCAAGCAATGACCTTCAACTGCTCAGTCACTCTCAGTAAAACGTCAAAATAAACACAACTATTTTCATTGGTTCCCGTCCTTAGATCTGTTAAGTTCATTTATGCCTCAAATAGAAGCGCAACCATTAAAGTGCCATAAGGCTGTTGTTTTATATGTGTTTGGAAGTAGAGTTGCGTTCTCGTTACTGTAAAACAAATGGGGGAATCCTGTGGAAAGGACGAGAGGGGCATCTCTCTGTGTTATAGCAGTAAATGTGTCTACAGAGCACACACACACACACACACACACACACACACACACACACACACACACACACACACACACACACACACACACACACACACACACACACACACACACACACACACACACACACTATGGGTGGAAAAACATGCCAGTAAAAACAGATTTATATCAACAGACCAGTGTACCCGCGTGACACCACACCTGGGTTTAAATACTATTCAAAATAATTGTAAATACTTTATCTGGGATTGATTGAGCTACCCTCGCTTAATGGACCGACATAACGGTCTCAGAACTGTAAACCCCGCCCATCTGCACTCCAGGCAGGCTAGAACAAACGCTATAAGTATTTGAAAAATGTCAAATAGTATTTGAACCCGGGTCTGCATGACACTAATGGAGCCATGTGTCTGAACAGAGAAAGAAAGGAGGGGGAATGACAGATGAAAGACGGGAAAAAATGAGAAAAAGCTGTAAACGGAGAGGAGGGTAAGAGAGTGAGGGATATCGAAAGTGAAAGGAGAGAGGGGCAGAGTATGCCAGAAAGTATGCCAGTGGAAACATTGGAGCTTCTCTCTGCTCTGGAAATGTTACAGTCTCTGACACACCTGAAGGTAAGCCTGGAAAATCTGTAAAACAAAGGGTCTATAAACGTGAGAGAGTGTGAGGTCAGCCCTGGAAAAACCCACCACACACACGGACACACACATACCTCCTCCCACAGAGGCCCTGTAACAGACCTCACCACTAACCTTTAACCTCTCACCTCTGACCAGCAGCTCTGAAGGAGGGCCATCAGCAGGAGATGCTGTCTACGCTATTTGGAATCTGTATCTAGACTAGTCTGGAGACTAGAGCTGTGTGTGTGTGTGTGTGTGTGTGTGTGTGTGTGTGTGTGTGTGTGTGTGTGTGTGTGTGTGTGTGTGTGTGTGTGTGTGTGGCTCTGTTAAGAGTGGTAGTAGTGTGGAACAGGAGAACAATGGCACGGCTACAGAGATCTGGTGCCAGGCATGCTGGGATACATTTCACTGCCACTCAGCCTGAACAAATATATCAGTAGATGTGGTGTGTGCGTTTCGTTCTCTCTGTCTCTATGTCTCGTCAGTGTGTGTGTGTGTGTGTGTGTGTATGTATGTGTCTTTGCCGTGCCAGGCAGGGCCATGGTTTCCGCCTCTGTAATCGTGAGGGCACACCGCTTCACTGGCTCCCCTCTCCTCCCTCCCTCTCTCTCCCCCTCTGACCACAGCGGGTCACATGGGTGCTTTGGGTGGCTTCACAGCACATCATTTCCTGTGGCTGGCTGTCGGCGGTGATCAAGGCGGCGTGGGCACCTAATGCTGACGAGCTGAGACAGCTCCCTCCCCTCTGACTAGGGGGCAATCTGCCTGGCCCAAACAGACACACACACACACACACACACACACACACACACACACACACACACACACACACACACACACACACACACACACACACACACACACACACACACACACACACACACACACACACACACACACACACACACAGCAACAGTGTGAGCACCAATGCATAAACAATCCATGTGTGTGTGCATGCATGCGTGTGTGTGTGTGTGTGTCTGTAACTGTTTGTGCATGCGTGAGAGTGTGTCCCTATCTGTATGCATGAGTAATATCTTTGAATAAAGATGCTTTTATAAAAAGCACAACTGTGTTTTAGCAAGTGAAAGAAAGTGTTTTCCGCCATAAATGCATTTGTAATGCATGTCCTGTATTGCCTGGAATCATTGGTGGTACTTATGCAGTCTGTGTGTCTATCTGTCTGTAGACTACAGCATACTCTGTCTGTCTGTCTGCAAAATCTCCCTCTCTATCTATCCGTCCGTCTGTCTCTATCTCTGTCTGTCTGTCTGTTCCTGTGTGTCTGTAGTAGGAGGTTGTTGGTATTCTATAGAAAGGCGTGCACATATACGAACCAAATATACATTAAGTAGCCAAGCAATGACTTTCAAATAGTCCTCAGTCACTCTCATTATAGGTCACACAGTGTGACTACGTCTCACCTCATCACTCCTTGTAGGCTTTGGTGGTAAGGAGATGTGGAAACAGAGAGGAACAGAGATAGCGAGAGAGATATGGAGATGGAGAGAGAGAGATATAGAGAGGGTGAAGGAGATAGATATATGGAGAGGGAGAAGGAGAGACAGATCTAGAGAGGGAGAAGGAGAGAGCGATATAGAGATGGAGAAGGGGAGAGAGATCTAGAGAGGGAGAAGGAGAGAGATATAGAGAGGGAGAAGGAGAGAGAGATATGGAGAAGGAGAGAGAGATATGGAGAAGGAGAGGGATATAGAGAGGGTGAAGGAGATAGATATATGGAGAGGGAGAAGGAGAGACAGATCTAGAGAGGGAGAAGGAGAGAGAGATCTAGAGAGGGAGAAGGAGAGAGAGATATGGAGAAGGAGAAGGAGAGAGAGATATGGAGAAGGAGAAGGAGAGAGATATAGAGAGGGAGAAGGAGAGAGAGATATGGAGAAGGAGAAGGAGAGAGAGATATGGAGAAGGAGAAGGAGAGAGAGATATGGAGAAGGAGAGAGATATAGAGAAGGAGAGAGATATGGAGAAGGAGAGAGAGATATAGAGAGGGAGAAGGAGAGAGAGATATGGAGAAGGAGAAGGAGAGAGAGATATGGAGAAGGAGAGAGATATGGAGAAGGAGACAGAGAGAGCGAGAGATATGGAATGGGACAGAGAGAGGGACAAAAATATTGGAATTTTTCTGCAGTTATATAGCCTGTACCCTGGGCTATGTCACATCTTACACCTGCATACCATCTGTGTGTGTGTGTGTGTGTGTGTGTGTGTGTGTGTGTGTGTGTGTGTGTGTGTGTGTGTGTGTGTGTGTGTGTGTGTGTGTGTGTGTGTGTGTGTGTTAAAGTTACCAAACTGTGTGTGCTTGAATGCTCTGCTCTACTCTGCCCTCTCAACACTCTCTTCCCCTTGACTGGAGAAATCTGGGGCTCTAGAATGTCAAGCACCCTTGATCAGCGAAAGAACACGCTTCCTCTCCTGTTAAATCAAACGAAATCAGGTCAAATGGCACACCAGTGTGCTTCTCTCTCTCTGTGTATCTGTGTATTTGTGTGTCTGTAGTATACATCTCTCTCTCTGTGTATCTGTGTATTTGTGTGTCTGTAATATACATCTCTCTCTCTGTGTATCTGTGTATTTATGTGTCTGTAGTATACATCTCTCTCTCTGTGTATCTGTGTATTTGTGTGTCTGTAGTATACATCTCTCTGTGTATCTGTGTATTTGTGTGTCTGTAGTATACATCTCTCTCTCTGTGTATCTGTGTGTCTGTAGTATACATCTCTCTCTCTGTTTTATGTTCTGAATGCTTGTATGTGTTTTCTCAGTGTGTGTGTGTGTGTATGGGGTTTTATGTGTGTGTGTGTGTGTGTACAGTATATGCCTTTATGTGTGCGCACAGTGTGTTTGTGTGTGTTTGTGTTGATGTGTATGTGTTCCCTACAGTATATGTGTGTGTTGAGGAAGCCCCCCACAGTCAGGCCTGGCTGAGATTGGGAGGATGGGGGGTGGAGAAGAGATGAATCACTAGAAGCTCCACTTCTATCCTCCAGCTAGTTCCTCAGCGTACTGTACCCAGTCACTTCTGATACATGTTCTGCTCGTCCAATCACAGCACCGCTGCACTGCATGAAGTCAGACAGGCATACTGTCAGCCATTTAAACAGCTTAGCACCGACAGCCCTGGTGATGGGGAGAGAAATAGGAAATAGGAAAGGAGATTTTTCCTTTGAACTAACTGGAAGGACTTCACGGGGATGCACAT
Organism: Salvelinus namaycush; assembly: GCF_016432855.1. Classification (NCBI taxonomy): domain Eukaryota; kingdom Metazoa; phylum Chordata; class Actinopteri; order Salmoniformes; family Salmonidae; genus Salvelinus; species Salvelinus namaycush. The sequence continues at coordinate 21,684 of NW_024060220.1, forward strand.
GTCAGATCAGCAGAACGACGGAGTGATTGAGGAGGAAGGGAGGGAGTGATTGAGGAGGAAGGGAGGGGTACTTTTAACAGCTAGTGGACCTTCCAGTGGTTGTGGTTATATACGGAGAGCTTGGGGAGGGAATAGGTGATCTCCCGTCTGTTTAATGTACTATTCTCCCCAGCTCGCCACTAGCCACCACTCTGGATATCCATACTGGATCTACTAGTTACCACTCTGGACATCCATACTGGATCTACTAGTCACCACTCTGGACATCCATACTGGATCTACTAGTTACCACTCTGGACATCCATACTGGATCTACTAGTCACCACTCTGGACATCCATACTGGATCTACTAGACACCACTCTGGTCATCCATACTGGATCTACTAGTTACCACTCTGGACATCCATACTGGATCTACTAGTCACCACTCTGGACATCCATACTGGATCTACTAGTCACCACTCTGGACATCCATACTGGATCTACTAGTCACCACTCTGGACATCCATACTGGATCTACTAGTCACCACTCTGAACATCCATACTGGATCTACTAGTCACCACTCTGGACATCCATACTGGATCTACTAGTCACCACTCTGGACATCCATACTGGATCTACTAGTCACCACTCTGGACATCCATACTGGATCTACTAGACACCACTCTGGACATCCATACTGGATCTACTAGTCACCACTCTGGTCATCCATACTGGATCTACTAGCCACCACTCTGGATATCCATACTGGATCTACTAGTAAACACTCTGGACATCCATACTGGATCTACTAGTCACCACTCTGGTCATCCATACTGGATCTACTAGTTACCACTCTGGACATCCATACTGGATCTACTAGTCACCACTCTGGACATCCATACTGGATCTACTAGACACCACTCTGGACATCCATACTGGATCTACTAGTTACCACTCTGGTCATCCATACTGGATCTACTAGTTACCACTCTGGTCATCCATACTGGATCTACTAGTTACCACTCTGGACATCCATACTGGATCTACTAGTCACCACTCTGGACATCCATACTGGATCTACTAGACACCACTCTGGACATCCATACTGGATCTACTAGTCACCACTCTGGACATCCATACTGGATCTACTAGTTACCACTCTGGTCATCCATACTGGATATACTAGCTCCACTCTGGTCATCCATACTGGATCTACTAGTCACCACTCTGGACCTACTAGTCACCACTCTGGACATCCATACTGGATCTACTAGACAACACTCTGGACATCCATACTGGATCTACTAGACACCACTCTGGACATCCATACTGGATCTACTAGTTACCACTCTGGTCATCCATACTGGATCTACTAGTTACCACTCTGGTCATCCATACTGGATCTACTAGTTACCACTCTGGACATCCATACTGGATCTACTAGTCACCACTCTGGACATCCATACTGGATCTACTAGACACCACTCTGGACATCCATACTGGATCTACTAGTCACCACTCTGGACATCCATACTGGATCTACTAGTTACCACTCTGGTCATCCATACTGGATATACTAGCTCCACTCTGGTCATCCATACTGGATCTACTAGTCACCACTCTGGACCTACTAGTCACCACTCTGGACATCCATACTGGATCTACTAGACAACACTCTGGACATCCATACTGGATCTACTAGTCACCACTCTGGTCATCCATACTGGATCTACTGGTCACCACTGGACATCCATACTGGATCTACTAGTCACCACTCTGGTCATCCATACTGGATCTACTAGCCACCACTCTGGACATCCATACTGGATTACTAGCCACCACTCTGGACATCCATACTGGATCTACTAGCTCCACTCTGGACATCCATACTGGATCTACTAGTTACCACTCTGGTCATCCATACTGGATCTACTAGTTACCACTCTGGTCATCCATACTGGATCTACTAGACACCACTCTGGACATCCATACTGGATCTACTAGTCACCACTCTGGACATCCATACTGGATCTACTAGTCACCACTCTGGACATCCATACTGGATCTACTAGACACCACTCTGGACATCCATACTGGATCTACTAGTCACCACTCTGGTCATCCATACTGGATCTACTAGCCACCACTCTGGATATCCATACTGGATCTACTAGTAAACACTCTGGACATCCATACTGGATCTACTAGTCACCACTCTGGTCATCCATACTGGATCTACTAGTTACCACTCTGGACATCCATACTGGATCTACTAGTCACCACTCTGGACATCCATACTGGATCTACTAGACACCACTCTGGACATCCATACTGGATCTACTAGTTACCACTCTGGTCATCCATACTGGATCTACTAGTTACCACTCTGGTCATCCATACTGGATCTACTAGTTACCACTCTGGACATCCATACTGGATCTACTAGTCACCACTCTGGACATCCATACTGGATCTACTAGTCACCACTCTGGACATCCATACTGGATCTACTAGCTCCACTCTGGACATCCATACTGGATCTACTAGTTACCACTCTGGTCATCCATACTGGATCTACTAGTTACCACTCTGGTCATCCATACTGGATCTACTAGACACCACTCTGGACATCCATACTGGATCTACTAGCCACCACTCTGGTCATCCATACTGGATCTACTAGTTACCACTCTGGACATCCATACTGGATCTACTAGTCTCCACTCTGGACATCCATACTGGATCTACTAGTCACCACTCTGGTCATCCATACTGGATCTACTAGACACCACTCTGGACATCCATACTGGATCTACTAGACACCACTCTGGACATCCATTCTGGATCTACTAGACACCACTCTGGACATCCATACTGGATCTACTAGCTCCACTCTGGACATCCATACTGGATCTACTAGACACCAATCTGGTCATCCGTACTGGATCTACTAGTCACCACTCTGGACATCCATACTGGATCTACTAGTTACCACTCTGGTCATCCATACTGGATCTACTAGACACCACTCTGGACATCCATTCTGGATCTACTAGTTACCACTCTGAACATCCATACTGGATCTACTAGTTACCACTCTGGACATCCATACTGGATCTACTAGACACCACTCTGGACATCCATACTGGATCTACTAGACACCACTCTGGTCATCCATACTGGATCTACTAGACACCACTCTGGTCATCCATACTGGATCTACTAGTTACCACTCTGGACATCCATACTGGATCTACTAGTCACCACTCTGGACATCCATACTGGATCTACTAGACACCACTCTGGTCATCCATACTGGATCTACTAGTTACCACTCTGGACATCCATACTGGATCTACTAGACACCACTCTGGACATCCATACTGGATCTACTAGCTCCACTCTGGACATCCATACTGGATCTACTAGACACCAATCTGGTCATCCATACTGGATCTACTAGTCACCACCTTGGACATCCATACTGGATCTACTAGTCACCACTCTGGTCATCCATACTGGATCTACTAGACACCACTCTGGTCATCCATACTGGATCTACTAGTCACCACTCTGGACATCCATACTGGATCTACTAGTCACCACTCTGGACATCCATACTGGATCTACTAGTCACCACTCTGGACATCCATACTGGATCTACTAGTCACCACTCTGGACATCCATACTGGATCTACTAGTCACCACTCTGGACATCCATACTGGATCTACTAGTCACCACTCTGGACATCCATACTGGATCTACTAGTCACCACTCTGGACATCCATACTGGATCTACTAGTCACCACTCTGGACATCCATACTGGATCTACTAGTCACCACTCTGGACATCCATACTGGATCTACTAGTCACCACTCTGGTCATCCATACTGGATCTACTAGCCACCACTCTGGTCATCCATACTGGATCTACTAGCCACCACTCTGGATATCCATACTGGATCTACTAGTAAACACTCTGGACATCCATACTGGATCTACTAGTCACCACTCTGGTCATCCATACTGGATCTACTAGTCACCACTCTGGTCATCCATACTGGATCTACTAGTTACCACTCTGGACATCCATACTGGATCTACTAGTCACCACTCTGGACATCCATACTGGATCTACTAGACACCACTCTGGACATCCATACTGGATCTACTAGTTACCACTCTGGTCATCCATACTGGATCTACTAGACACCACTCTGGACATCCATACTGGATCTACTAGCTCCACTCTGGACATCCATACTGGATCTACTAGTTACCACTCTGGTCATCCATACTGGATCTACTAGACACCACTCTGGACATCCATTCTGGATCTACTAGTTACCACTCTGAACATCCATACTGGATCTACTAGTTACCACTCTGGACATCCATACTGGATCTACTAGTCACCACTCTGGACATCCATACTGGATCTACTAGTTACCACTCTGGTCATCCATACTGGATATACTAGCTCCACTCTGGTCATCCATACTGGATCTACTAGCTCCACTCTGGTCATCCATACTGGATCTACTAGTCACCACTCTGGACCTACTAGTCACCACTCTGGACATCCATACTGGATCTGAGGCTAAGACAAAACAATCTGGACATTCCATACTGGAGTCTACTAGTCACCACTCTGGTCATCCATACTGGATCTACTGGTTCACCACTGGACATCCATACTGGATTCTACTAGTCACCACTCTTGGTCATCCAGTACTGGATCTACTAGCCACCACTCTGGACATCCATATCTGGATTACCTAGCCACCACTCTGGACATCCATACTGGATCTACTAGCTCACTCTGGACATGCCATACTGGATCTACCTAGTTACCACACTCTGGTCATCCATACTGGATCTACTAGTTACCACCTCTGGTCATCCATTACTGGATCTACTAGACTCCACTCTGGACATCCACTGGATCCTACTAGCCAACACTCTGGGTCATCCATACTGGATCTACTAGTTACCACTCTGGACTATCCATACTGGATCTACAAGTTTC